>NC_042968.1:97170099-97327599 GCF_901001165.1 Salmo trutta | reverse complement strand
TCAGGCCTACCACTGTTGTGTCATCAGCAAACGTAATGATGGTGTTGGAGTCATGTTTGGCGAACATGTTGAACAGGGAGTGGTGAACAGGGAGTACAGGAGGTGACTAAGTACACACCCCTGAGGGGCCCCAATGTTAAGGATCAGCGTGGCAGATGTGTTGTTGCCTACTCTTACCACCTGGGGGCGGCCCGTCAGGAAGTCCAGGATCCAGTTGCAGAGGGAGGTGTTTAGTCCCACGGTCCTTAGCTTAGTGATGAGTTTCATGGGCACAGTGGTGTTGAACGCTGAGCTGTAGCCAATGAACAGCATTCTCACTTAGTTGTTCCTTTTGTCCAGGTGGGAAAGGGATGCGTGGAGTGCGATTGAGATTCCGTCATCTGTGGATCTGTTGGGGTGGTATGCAAATTGGAGTGGATCCAGGGTATCCGGGAGGATGCTGTTGATGTGAGCCATGACCAGCCTTTCAAAACACTTCATGGCTACCGACATGAGTGCTACGGGGCGGTAATCATTTAGGCAGGTTACCTTCGCTTCCTTGGGCACAGGGACTATAGCGGTCTGCTTGAAACATGTAGGTATTACAGACTCGATCAGGGAGAGGTTGAAAATGTCAATACACGTCCTGGTAATGAGTACTTTGAGTACCAGTCCTGGTAATCCGTCCCTGTCACGACTTCGACCGAAGTCGGTTCCTCTCCTTGTTCGGGTGGTGTTCGGCAGTCGACGTCACCGGTCTTCTAGCCATCACCGATCCATTTTTCATGTTCCATTTGTTTTGTCTTATTTTCACACTCTCCTGGTTTCAATTTCCTAATTATATGTTGTATATTTTCCCCCTGTTTCCCCCATGTCCTTGTCGGGAATTGTTTATTGTAAGTTTGCGTGCTATGTGTTACTGGTGCGCTACAGGTTTTGTACCCATGTGTTTGTTGTTTTATATACCGTTAGTTTTATATATTAAACTGCTCCGGCTATTCACAAAGTTCTGCTCTCCTGCGTTTGACTTCCCTACCACCAGTTACGCACCCCTTACAGTCACGCCCCGCGGCTTTGTGAATGTTGACCTGTTTAAAGGTCTTGCTCACATTGGCTACTGAGAGCATTATCACACAGTCATCCAGGGCTGGTTCTCTCGTGCATGCTTCAGTGTTGCTTGCCTCGAAGCGAGCATAAAAGGCATTTAGCTCGTCTGGTAGGCGTCATTGGGCAGCTCGCGGCTGGGTTTCTCTTTATAATCCGTAATAGTTTTCAAGCCCTGCCGCATCCGACCAACATCAGAGCCGGTGTAGTAGGATTCAATCTTAATCCTGTATTGACACTTTGCTTGTTTGTTGGTTCGTCTGAGGGCATAACGGATTAGTGTCCCGCTCCTTGAAAGTGGCAGATCTAGCCTTTAGCTCGATGCGGATGTTGCATGTAATCCATGGCTACTGTTTGGGATATGTGTGTACGGTCACTGTGGGGACGACGTCGTCGATGCACTTATTGATGAAGCTGATGACTGAGGTGGTGTACTCCTCAATGCCATTGGATGAATCCCTGAAAATATTCCAGTCTGTGCAGCAAAACAGTCCTGCAGCGTAACATCCGCGTCATCTGACCACTTCCGTATTGAGCGAGTCACTGGTACTTCCTGCTTTAGTTTTTGCTTGTAAGCAGGAATCAGGAGGATAGAATTATGGTCAGATTTGCCAAATGGAGAGCGGGGGAGAGCTTTGTATGCATCTCTGTGTGGAGTAAAGATGGTCTAGAGTTTTTTTTACTCTGGTTGCACATGTGACATGCTGGTAGAAATGTGGTAAAACTGATTTAAGTCCCCGGCCACTAGGAGTGTCACTTCTGGATGAGCATTTTCTTGTTTGCTTATAGCCTTATAGAGTTGGTTGTTGAGTGCCCTGTAAATAGCCTGTTATTGTTATGTAATAGTAATAGTAGTTTTAGTATTGTTAGTAGTAGTAGTGCCAGCGTCTGTGGTTTGAAATAGACGGCTACGAATAATATAGATGAGAACTCTCTTGGTAGATAGTGTGGTCTACAGCTTATCATAAGGTACTCTACCTCAGGCAAGTAATATCTAGAGACTTCTTTAATATTAGACATCGCGCACCAGCTGTTACTGACAAAAAGACCCACACCCCCACCCCTCGTCTTACCAGACATAGCGTCTCTGTTCTGCCGGTGCATGGAAAATCCTGCCAGCTCTATACTATCCGTGTCTTCATTCAGCCACAACTCAGTGAAACATAAGGTGTTACAGTTTTTAATGTCCCGTTGGTAGGATAATGTTAATCGTAGGTCATCAATTTTATTTTCCAATGATTGCATGTTAGCAAGTAGAACGGATGGCAGGGTGAGTTTACTCGCTCGCCTACGGATTCTCAGAAGGCAGCCCGATCTGCGCCCTCTTTTCCTCAGTCTTTTCTTCACACAAATGACGGGATTTGGGCCTGTTCCCAGGAAAGCAGTATATTCTAACTCGTCGGACTCGTTAAAAGAAAAAGTTTCTTCTAGTTCGTGGTGAGTAATCGCTGTTCTGATGGCCAGAAGTTATTTTCGGTCATAGGAGACGGTAGTAGCTACCTTATGTAAAACATAAGTAAAAAAATAAGTTACAATCAACACAAAAAAACGAACAAAATAGCATAGTTGGTTAGGAGCATGTTAGTCAGCCATCCTCTTCGATGCCATCTTATCATCTTATTAACTGACTAGTTAAATAACAGTTAAATAAAATAAAAAATTCAAAAAAAATACTACTACTACTACTACTATAATACAACTCCTACTGCTACTACTATTACTTCTACTACTACCACCGCTACTACTACTACAGCTACTACTACTACTACTACTATACCACTACTACTACTGCTACTATACAACTCCTACTGCTGCTGCTACTACTACTACTACTACTACTACTACTACTACTACTACTACTACTACTACTACTACTACTACTACCACTACTACTACTTCTACACCTACTACTAATAATAATAATGTACTAATATGACTGTACTACTAATACTACTTCTGCTACCACTACTACTGTTACTACTACTACTACTACTACTGCTGCTACAACAATTAGTACTACTACCACTACTACTACTACACTCGTGTGCGTGTGTGTGTGTGTGTGTGTGTGTGTGTGTGTGTGTGTGTGTGTGTGTGTGTGTGTGTGTGTGTGTGTGTGTGTGTGTGTGTGTGTGTGTGTGTGTAGTCCCTGTCAGTAAGCCCTATATTCTGCTGAGTGATGCGTCCCCAGCGGAGGGATCTTTGGTGTGGCTGCGCTGCGGCCTGGAGAACGGCACAGGGCCGCTTTACTTCCTGTGGGAGCATGAGACACACAGCGGATTGGTCAGCACCGTGTCCCAGGGCAACAGCAGCGTGTTCAACATGACAGAAGTCAACCGTAACCACACAGGCTGGTATCGTTGTGTGGCCCGGAACCAGGTCAACCAGGAACGGTCCGACCGCATCTGGCTGGACATCATCTGTTAGTATACACACTACACACTGAACACTACACCCTAAACCCTACACACTACCTCTAATGATGAACCCTAACTTCTAACCCATCTGGCTGGACATCATCTGTTAGTATACACACTACAGACAGAACACTACACCCTAAACCCTACACACTACCTCTAATAGTGAACCCTAACTTCTAACCCATCTGGCTGGACATCATCTGTTAGTATACACACTACACACTGAATACTACACCCTATACCCTACACACTACCTCTAATGATGAACCCTAACTTCTAACCCATCTGGAGTGACATCATCTGTTAGTATTAAGCCTGTCAAAGTTAACACTTAGCCTGCTATCGTTAATAAATTATTAACGCAAGACATGATTAGCGGCGTAATTTTTTAAAATGCTGTCAATTGCATCTCCATATCTTTACCGCACCGAACCTTTTTTTAGCAAACATTTTTCCGCTTGGACCTTTTAAGCACATCACAACACGAAACACTGCTCTCCCTCTCACACCTCCTCTATCTGTTCTCCCTATCACACCTCCTCTATCTGTTCTCCCTCTCACACCTCCTCTGTCTGTTCCCCCATCACACCTCCTATGTCTGTTCCCCCTCTCACATCTCCTCTGTCTGTTTCCCCTATCACACCTCCTCTGTCTGTTCCCCCTCTCACACCTCCTCTGTCTGCTCCCCCTATCACACCTCCTCTATCTGCTCCCCCTATCACACCTCCTCTATCTGCTCCCCCTCTCACACCTCCTCTGTCTGTTCCCCCTATCACACCTCCTCTGTCTGTTCCCCCTCTCACATCTCCTCTGTCTGTTTCCCCTCTCACACCTCCTCTGTCTGCTCCCCCTATCACACCTCCTCTGTCTGCTCCCCCTATCACACCTCCTCTGTCTGTTCCCCCTATCACACCTCCTCTATCTGTTCTCCCTCTCACACCTCCTCTGTCTGCTCTCCCTCTCACACCTCCTCTATCTGTTCTCCCTCTCACACCTCCTCTGTCTGCTCTCCCTCTCACACCTCCTCTGTCTGTTTCCCCTCTCACACCTCCTCTGTCTGTTCTCCCTCTCACACCTCCTCTGTCTGTTCTCCCTCTCACATCTCCTCTGTCTGTTCTCCCTCTCAAACCAGCTGATCCACTTACATATCTGTTCAATCTAAACCTGGAATGTAATGCAATTCCAAGGATCTGGAAATAAGCATTTGTCCTACCACTTTTAAAAGGGGGTGATCCAACTCTTTTAAATAATTATAGGCCAGTCTCAAAGCTGTCCCCCCTGGCGAAAATACTTGATACCTTTGTTAGTGAACAGCTAAAATAGTTTTTATATACTAACTCTATTTTATCAATGTACAAATTGTGCTTCAGGAAGAAGCATAGCACAATTAAAGCAGCCATTAAGCCCTTGGCAGAACTAAGTGCACTCAATTTGATGGGCTCATGTCTGTTAAATTGTCTGTCTGTAATGGTGTGATCCAGGGCACTGCACTTGGTCCCCTCTTATTCACTATTTCTATCAATAATTTAGACAAAAATATGACAAATGCGCACCTTCACTTTTTTGCTGATGATACTGTTATTTATTGTTGTGCCTCGTCTCTCACAAAAGCATCCAGAACTTGCAAACAGTTTTTTAAACTGTTCAAGATACATTGTGTCAATTGAAGCTTATTCTCAATGCTGACTAAACTAAACTAATGGTGTTTTCTAATTGACACCCTTTATATCACGCCTGCTCCGGCTCTCCCTCTCTGGCGCTGGAGGGCGCCGGGCTGCCCTTCATTACACGCATTAGCGCTCACTGGACTCACCTGGACTCCTTCACTTTGTTGATTTCCTTCCCTACTTCTATCTGCTCCGACGTTTGTTCCCTGTGTCAGCATTGATGTCGTTATGTGTTCATGTCCAGATGCTGTCCTGTCCTGTTCCATGTCCGTTGGTAATCGTGCTGCGTGGATCCCGTAACCGGGATCAACATCCAGCGAAAAAATCAGAGCGCCATATTCAAAACAAAATCTAATCATTTCTGTTTCTCAAACATAGGACTATTTTACACCATTTTATAGATACACTTCTCCTGAATCGAACCACGTTGTCCGATTTCAAAAAGGCTTTACAGCGAAAGCAAAACATTAGATTATGTTAGGAGAGTACATCGACAAAAACAACCACACAGCCATTTTCCTAGCAACTAGCATACATCACAAATACCCAAAACACAGCTAAATGCAGCACTAACCTTTGACGATCTTCATCAGATGACACTCCTAGACATCATGTTACACAATACATGCATTTTTTTTCGATAAAGTTCATATTTATATATAAAAACAGCATTTTACATCGGTGCGTGACGTTCAGAAAATATTTTCCCTCAAATACTGCCGGTGAATCAGCGCCACAATTTAACCTAAAGCTATTTTAAAATCGGACATATCGAGTGCATAGAGGAGTTCTGTATCTATAATTCTTAAATTGAAGTAGAAGTCCTGGGAGTACATTCTGACTCCTCTATGCACTCGATATGTCCGATTTTAAAATAGCTTTTTGGTGAAAGCACATTTTGCAATATTCTAAGTAGATAGCCCGGCATCACAGGGCTAGCTATTTAGACACCCAGCAAGTTTAGCCTTCACCAAACTCCGATTTACTATTAGAAAAGTTTGATTACCTTTGGTGTTCTTCGTCAGAATGCACTCCCAGGACTTCTACTTCAATGACAAATGTTGGTTTGGTCCCAAATAATCCATAGTTATGTTCAAACAGCGGCGTTTTGTTCGTGCGTTCAAGACACTATCCGAATGGTAAATAAGGGTCGCACGGCGCATTTCGTGACAAAAAAATTCTAAATATTCCATTACCGTACTTCGAAGCATGTCAACCGCTGTTTAAAATCAATTTTTATGCCATTTTTCTCGTAAAAAAGCGATAATATTCCGACCGGGAATCTGCAATTAGGTAAACAGACAAAAGAAAATAAAGCACGGGGTCGACTCGGGCACGCGCCTAAGCCCATTGTCCTCTGATCGGCCACTTGTCAAAGGCGATAATGTGTTTCAGCCAGAGGCTGCCTCAATATCGTTCAGCTTTTTCCCGGGCTCTGAGAGCCTATGGGAGCCGTAGGAAGTGTCACGTTATAGCAAAGATCCTCAGTCTTCAATAAACAGAGGCAAGAAGAACAACACCTTGTCAGACAGGCCACTTCCTGTACAGAATCTTCTCAGGTTTTGGCCTGCCATATGAGTTCTGTTATACTCACAGACACCATTCAAACAGTTTTAGAAACTTTGGGGTGTTTTCTATCCAAATCAAACAATTATATGCATATTCTAGTTTCTGGGCAGTAGTAATAACCAGATTAAATCGGGTACGTTTTTTATCCGGATGTGAAAATACTGCCCCCTACCCTAGAGAGGTGAAAAATTCATGAAAATACAAGTGTCATACATCATTTAAAAGCTTAACTTCTTGTTAATCCAGCCGCGTTGTCAGATTTCAAAAAGGCTTTATGGCGAAAGCACACCATGCGATTATCTGAGGACAGCGCCCCGCACACAAAAGCATTACATACATTTTTCCAACCAAGCAGATGCGTCACGAAAGTCAGAAATAGAGATAAAATAAGTCACTTACCTTTGAAGATCTTCATCTGGTTGCAATCACAAGTGTCCCAGCTACATAACAAATGGTCCTTTTGTTCGATAAAGTCCTTCTTTATATCCCTAAAAAGTCAGTTTCATTGGCGCGCTAGACTCAGCAATCCACCGGTTTCCCTCTTTCAAAATGCATACAAATGAATCCCGTAAGTTACCAATAAACTTCTTCCAAACATATCAAACAATGGTCCTAATCAATCCTCAGGTACCCTATTATGTAAATAAACGATACAATTTAAGACGGAGAATACCGGAGACTATTACCGGAGATAAATAACGAAGTATGCGCACTCACCAGAACGCACTACAAACACTACAGCCAAAATGGGAGCACTGAGAAAAACTACAAATTCTAGCTAATTTTTCAAAAAACATACCCTGAAACTCTTTCTAAAGACTGTTGACATCTAGTGGAAGCCCTTGGAACTGCAATCTGGGAGGTATTCCTTTTATATTCCCATTGACAGCTATTGTAATCAGAGGTGAGCTGAAAAAAAAGAATTCTGGATGGATTGTCCTCGGGTTTTCACCTGCCATATCAGTTCTGTTGTACTCACAGACATTATTTTAACAGTGTTGGAAACTTTAGAGTGTTTTCTATCCACTACTACCAATTATATGCATATCCTAGCTTCTGGGCCTGAGTAACAGGCAGTTTACTTTGGGCACCTCATTCATCCAAACTTCCGAAAACTAGCCCGAAGAAGTTAAATGAACACCCTTGAAACCAAGCTAATCATTCTCTGTCTGTGTCTGATCTGTGTAAACGTCTTGACCAAACCCCCTGGTCTGCCACAGTGTGTTTAACATAGTGTCTGTGTGTGTGTGTGTGCGGCAGGTAGCCTGGCGGGTAGGTGCGTTGGGCCAGTAACCAAATGGTTGCTGGATCGAATCCCCAAGCTGACAAGATAAAAATCTATCATTCTGCCCCCGAGCAATGCAGTTATCCCCCTTTCCCTTTCTTCTCCCCAGTTGGTCCTGATATTCCCCAGATAGATGTGACTCCCTACAGTATAACAGACAGAGGATACTCTGCTCAGGAGAGACAGACGGTCTCTCTCCTCTGCCAGGCCCAGTCCAACCCTCCCAGTCAATATGTCTGGTTCTACAACAACAGGTATGTTTTAACACGCACGCATTTAACACACACGCATCCAACAAATCTAAATGCCTGTAGTTTGCTAAATAGCATTGACACTTAGATCTGAGCTGTGCATGACCATTGGGAGATCTTGCTCTCTGAGGCCACTCTTCCTGGTGTCCAAACACACCAAAGCACCCACATTATATAGACAACAAAAGATAAAACAGTTAACTATATTTGTACTGAATGAGCTAAAGATAAAACAGTACATGATATAACATCCCTACACCACCACATATCCACAACACAAAATGTTCCATGTGCTCCATTCCGGTCATTATTATGAGCCGTTCTCCCCTCAGCAGCCTCCACTGAAAACCAGTCAGGTGTTTATATATTGGTTCTAATCCCAGCTAAATGTTTTATATATTGGTTCTAATCCCAGTCAGGTGTTTTATATATTGGTTCTAATCCCAGCTAAATGTTTTATATATTGGTTTTAATCCCAGCTAAGTGTTTTATATATTGGTTCGGGCCTTCCCTGTGGCTCAGTTGGTAGGGCATGGTGTGTGCAACGCCAGGGTTGTGGGTTCGATTCCCACTAGGTGTCAGCACAAAATAAATTGCATGAAATTAAAATGAAATGTATGTATTCACTACTGTAAGTCGCTCTGGATAAGAGCGTCTGCTAAATGACTAAAATGTAAATGTAAAAAATGGTTCTAATCCGGCCTGGTGTTTTTTATATTGGTTTTAATCCAGCCAGGTGTTTTATACATTGGTTCTAATCCCAGTCAGGTGTTTTATATATTGGTTCTAATCCGGCCTGGTGTTTTTTATATTGGTTTTAATCCATTCAGGTGTTTTTTATATTGGTTCTAATCCAGCCAGGTGTTTTTTATATTGTTTCTAATCCGGCCAGGTGTTTTTTATATTGGTTCTAATCCAGCCAGGTGTTTTATATATTGGTTCTAATCCAGCCTGGTGTTTTTTATATTGGTTCTAATCCGGCCTGGTGTTTTTTATATTGGTTTTAATCCAGCCAGGTGTACACGGGACCCCAGTTCACCATCACTAGGATTCTGCGGATGCACACTGGTACCTACGCCTGTTTGGCTCAGAACACATACCTCAACACCCGCTCTATGAAGACCATAAGCCTCACCGTTTACTGTGAGTAACCTCTGATCTCTAACCCCCGACTACAATCCCCTGACCTCCAACTTTCTCTCTCTACCTTCTACTACTTCTCTCCCTCTTCTCCATATGGCGTCACCACACACACACACACACTCACACACAAACACACACACCGAAACACACATGGAATCGTTGGGGATGCTGCAGACCTGTTGGAGCATCGAGGGAAGAGACGGAACTCTAAGGAGGTTCTAAGGTACCAAACACTTTTTTGTCACTGATGTTACTGCCATGGCAACCCCTGGTTGACTGAAAGGCTGGTGCTTGTCATCCTGCTGTCCTGTGACGATACACACACTCACACACAACACACACACAATAACAACACAATCAACACAGTGTTGCGCTGTATATTGTCCCCCTGTCCCCCAGACCCTCCAGATGGTTCCCCCTCCTGCTCTGTTCTGCCAGCAATGAACTACTCCTCCCTCAACCTGACCTGTTCATGGCCAGGGGGCCTGCCCCCCCCTTCACTACGCTGGACCACAAACCTTCTGGCACAGGTACACACACACACACACACACACACACACACACACACACACACACACACACACACACACACACACACACACACGTATACACACATACAGCATGTTAAATGTGGAACCAGAGGGGATAAAAAACCTAAACCACCTTTATTCCACACACAGAGATGCGTACAAAGCTCTCCCTCACCATCCATTTGGCAAATCTCACCATGATTCTATCCTCCTGATTCCTTGCTTACAAGCAAAAATTAAAGCACGAAGCACCAGTGAATCGGTCTATAAAAAAAGTGGTCAGATTGAGCAGATGCTAAACTATAGGATTGTTTTGCTAGCACAGACTGGAATATGTTCCGGGATTCTTCCGAAGGGCATTGAGGAGTACACCACATAAGTCACTGGCTTCATCAATAAGTGCATCGATGACGTCATCTCCACAGTGATTGTACGTACATACCCCAACCAGAAGCCATGGATTACAGGCAACATTCACACTGTTCTAAAAGGGTAGAGCTGCCGCTTTCAAGGAGCGGGACTCTAACCAGGAACCATAAAACAGGCAAAGTGTCAATACAGGACTAAGATCGAATTACACTACACCGGCTCAGACGCTCGTCGGATGTGGCAGGGCTTGCAAACTATTTCAGACTACTAAGGGAAGCACAGCCGAGAGCTGCCCAGTGACACCAACCTACCAGACGAGCAAAATAACTTCTATGCTCGCTTCGAGGCAAGTAACACTGAAACATGCATGAAAGCATCAGCTGTTCCGGACGACTTTGTGATCACGCTCTCTGCAGCCGATGTGAGTAAGACCTTTAACCTCTACGGGCCACGGGGGCAGTATTGAGAATTTTGAAAAAAATATGTGCACATTTTTAACTGCCTCCTACACCAACTCAGAAGCTAGGATATGCATATTATTAACACATTCGGATAGAAAACACTCTGAATTTTCTAAAACAGTTTGAATGGTGTCTGTAAGTATAACAAAACTCATATTGCAGGCAGAAACCTGAGAAAAATAGATTAAAAAAAATGAGAATTTTGTGGCTGTACTATTTAGTGTCATTGTTTTAAAGATACCACAGTGAGAAAGGATTCAGTTCGCAACTCCTACTGCTTCCACTAGATGTCAACGATCTTTAGAAAGTTGTTTGAAGCATCTGTGATAAATACACACCGAATTAGAAAGCTTACAAGTTGACACGTCATCACTTCATTTTTTGCGCCTGCGCATGAATCTGAGAAGAGTGCCTTTGTCATTATCGTTTATTCTAGACACTTGATAGGTTGTGTGAAAATATTACTGATGTTTACTGATGTTTCACGTTAAAAATGGAACAAAAGATTAGTGCTAAACAACATTTGACATGTTTAAACAAACGTAAATAGATTATTTACTAGGTTTTCTTTAGTTTTTCGACGTGACTTTACACTGCCCACCTCATTTTGTGGGAGCCTACTGAACGCTAACTATTTGGACATAAATTATGAACTTTGTCAAAAGAAACCACATTTGTTCTGGACCTGGGATCTCTGGCAGCGCCTTCTGATGGAGATAATCAAAGGTAAGGGGATATTTAGAATGTTATTATCGATATTAGATGATGCTAATGCTAACGGTATAGCTTAGCTTAGCTTAGCATATAGCTTATTGTTGTTAGCATAGTACCCAGTTTATACAAAATGTGATTTCCCAGTAAAGTTATTTTGAGATCTGGCCCTTCGGTAGCAATTACGAGATGATAATATATTATTCTTTGAATGACAATATTATAATTTACCAATGTTTTCGAATAGTAATTCCGTGATTTGTAATGCTGGATTCACTGGGTGCATTCGAGCCGAAAAAAATTCTGAATTTCACCGCGACTGTAAATGCTGTTTTTGGATAGAAATATGAACTTGATGGAACTAAAAATGCATGTATTGTATAACATAATGTCCTATGAGTGTCATCTGATGCAGATTGTCAAAGGTAAGTGCATAATTCTAGCTAGTTTTCTGTCTGTTGATGCCCTTCTTTGAATTGGCTAAACATTACACGCAGCTATTGTCAATGTACTCTCCTCACATAACCTAACTTTATGCATTCTCCGTAATGCCTCTGAAAATCGGACAGCGTGGTTAGATTTAGGAGATATATCTTTCAAATGGAGGAAAATAGTTGATTATTTGATTTTTTGAAATGATTACTCTTGCAGTTTTGAATTCCCCGCCATGGTCACATGACAATGAATCCCAATACCGGGATAAGATCGGGATAAGATCCTCAACAGGTTAAACAGGTCAGCATTCACAAGGCCGCAGGGCCAGACGGATTACCAGGACGTGTACTCCGAGCATGCGCTGACTAACTGGCAAGTGTCTTAACTGACATTTTCAACCTTTCCCTTTCTGAGTCTGTAGTACCAACATGTTTCAAGCAGACCACCATAGTCCCTGTAACCAAGAACACTAAGGTAACCTGCCTAAATGACTACAGACCCGTAGCACTCATGGCTGTAGCAATGAAATGCTTTGAAAGGCTGGTCATGACTCACATCAACACCATTATCCTAGAAACCCTGGACCCACTCCAATTTGCAAACCGCCCAAACACATCCACAGATGATACAATCTCTATTGCACTCCACACTGCCCTTTCCCACCTGGACAAAAGGAACACCTATATGAGAATACTATTCATTGACTACAGCTCAGCATTAAACACCATAGTGCCCACAAAGCAAATAACTAAGCTAAGGACCCTGGGTCTAAACACCTCCCTCTGCAACTGGATCCTGGACTTCCTGACGGGCCGCCCCCAGGTGGTAAGGGCAGGTAACAACACATCTGCCAGGCTGATCCTCAACAACGGTGCCCCCTCAGAGGTGTGTGCTCAGTCCCGTCATGTACTCCCTGTTCACTCATGACTGCATGGCCAGGCACGACTCTAACAACATCATTAAGTTTCCTGATGACACAACAGTGGTAGGCCTGATCACCGACAGCGATGAGACCACCTATAGGGAGGAGGTCAGAGACCTGACCATGTGGTGCCAGGACAACAACCTCTCCCTCAATGTGATCAAGACAAAGGAGATGATTGTGGACTACAGGAGGAGGACTGAGCACGCCCCCATTCTCATCGACAGGGCTGTAGTTGAGCAAGTTGAGAGCTTCAAGTTCCTTGGCGTTCACATCACCAACAAACTAACATGGTCCAAGCACACCAAGACAGTCATGAAGAGGGCACAACAAAACCTGTTCAGGAGACTGAAAAGTTTTGGCATGGGTCCTCAGATCCTCAAAAGGTTCTACAGCTGCACCATCGAGAGCATTCTGACTGATTGCATCACTGCCTGGTATGGAAACTGCTCGGCCTCTGACCGCAAGGCACTACAGAGGGTAGTGCGTACAGTCCAGTATGTCACCAGGGCCAAGCTTCCTGCCATCCAGGACCTCTATACCAGGCGGTGTCAGAGGAAGGCCCTAAAAATGGTCAAAAAGTCCAGCCACCTGTCGTGTCTTTGGCTATGCCGGATTAAGTTATATGACATGCTAACTTATAAAATTATTTCTCTGTAATTAATATTACCTGATTAAGCTAATCATGTAAATGTAATTAACTAGAAAGTTGGGGCACCACAGAAGAACGTTTATAGAGCTGTTATCTTCCGAATAAACTCTTAAAATACTTAGTAATATTTTACATTGATAGCAGTCAATATTAACCCTTATCTTCTTTTCAGTCTCATAATGAAAGTTGTAAATTCTTGGTTATCTTCACGAACCCTGGCTAACAAGTTGAATCAGCAATACAAAATTGGGTTTAATTATTTATTTACTAAATACCTAACTAATCACACAGAATTACAAATACACAGAATACAATGATGTCATACAGAATTCACCCCTGGTGAACGGAACCTGGTTACACAAAGGAAAGGGGGGTTGGGCTTGAATGAAAGGGCGGGAAGACTTAGGAACAAAGAAACAGCAGCTATGCTATCGTAAATACATTATCTTATGCATTCTAAATTACCGCCCATTTGGAAAAGGAAAATGCAATAAATATTTACTCTGAGCTGCGCTTCGGTAGGTTGGTCGTAGATGCTGGCCGGGTTGGCCAACAGATCTTCCTGTAGTAGAAGAATGTCAATGGTGGCAAATTGGATACGTGGTGGTATCTTCGTCTGGTTGTTAGACTGGATCCGTCGTCCGTCCTTTCCTAGCCCACGTTAGCAGCGGCTAACTCAACGGCTAGGAAGTTTCACTTCTGTAGTGAATAAGCTCAAAGTTCATACCATTCGCCATCAAAGCTCACGCCGAGGTTGGCTTAGTTCTGTCCTTGATATGGTTTAGTTAACATGTGTGTGTCCTTCTAACGTAGAGCCTGCAGACCTCCCGTACTGGAACATACTGGTTATCTTTTCGTCAAAGGCTTATATAGTGGAGAGGGGGGAGGGAGGTGTTTCATCGTTTATAACCCCATGTCTCTTCACAGGGTTGGGCCACTGATCAGGCAGGGCACTTTCCTTATGAAAATCCAATTCTCTCATTTGGAAGCTAAAATTACATTTAATCTCCTAACAAACAATTTCAATATCAAACATTTCAATTGCATAACAATTCCATGTGACTCTGATAACTAGAGGGTGTATACTTTCTCAGGTACAGTTTATGTCGTCCTGTCATCAATCATAATGTCTCAGATAACAATGAACTGACATACATACTCATTACGTTATCAAGCATATTTCCAACTGGTTTTATTATCAAAAGATGGTTCCTTTCCCCATTTGTTTGATGTTCCCAGACTCTCTATATTTAACAGGACAGCAGTCCTTCAGTAGGGTCAGTAAGAGAGGGGAAGGGAGAAAGGTATTTATGGGGAGGGGTCATAAACCTTACCCACAGGCCAACGTCATGACACACCCTAGTCATAGACTGTTCTCTCTGCTACCGCACGGCAAGCAGTACCAGAGCACCAAGTCTAGGTCCAAGAGGCTTCTAAACAGCTTCTACCCCCAAGCCATAAGACACCTGAACAGCTAATCAAATGGCTACCCAGACTATTTGCATTGCCCCCCCCCTCGCTCTTCTACCCTGCTGCTACTCTCTGTTATTGTCTATGCATAGTCACTTTAATAACTCTACCTACATGTACATATTACCTCGACACCGGTGCCGCTGCACATTGACTTTGCACTGGTACCCCCTGTATATAGCCCTGCTATTGTTATTTACTGCTGCTCTTCAATTATTTGTTATTCTTATCTCTCACTTTTTGGGGGTATTTTCTTAAAACTGTATTGTTGGTTAAGGACTTGTAAGTAAGCATTTCACTGTAAGGTCTACAGCTGTTTTATTCAGCGCATGTGACAAATACATTTGATTTGGTTTGATTTGACATGTATACACACACACACATGTATACACACACAGACACACACACGTATACACACACACATGTATACACACACACACATATAAACACACACATATACACACACACACACACACACACACCTATACACACACACATGCATACTCACACATGTATACACACACACACATGCACATGTATACACACACGTGCACACATGTATACACACACACACAGATATACATATGCAGTACACACACACACACACACACACACGTATACACACACGTATATACACACACACACACACACACACACACACACACACACACACAGGTACACACACACATACACAGGTACACATGCACACACACACAGGTACACATGCACACACACACACACGTAGAAAGGCTCCTAACAAATTAAATTATTGTTTTTCCGGTTGTTATTATACCAGGGAGGGGCGTGGCTTGGGAGTGAAGCCAACAATGTCTCCGTACTGCAGTCTGGATCCCAGACTAACAACAACTCTCTGTTCACCTGCCTGGGGATGCACCCTGCTCTCAACACCTCCACACAATGCACTGCTCGTGCCTGTAAGTCTCACTCACTCACTCACGGGGGAGTAATGCATAAGGTGATGGGTCAGGTCTTAAAGGTGATGGGTCAGGTCTTAAAGGTGATGGGTCAGGTCTTAAAGGTGATGGGTCAGGTCTTAAAGGTGATGGGTCAGGTCTTAAAGGTGATGGGTCAGGGCTTAAACGTAATGGGTCAGGTCTTAAAGGTGATGGGTCAGGTCTTAAAGGTGATGGGTCAGGTCTTAAAGTTGATGGGTCAGGTCTTAAAGGTGATGGGTCAGGTCTTAAAGGTGATGGGTCAGGTCTTAAGTTAGGTTAAGTTTAAAGGTAGACTCAGCAAGAGGACGTAGATGCACCAACGAAACAGTAGTAGCAAAGACAAAGGGGTAAAAAATAACCCAATTGGGTAAATATTGGACAGAACACATGCTGGGTTATTTTGACCTAGCCAGTTGGGCCCCTTGGGTTTAGTTTGGTAGGATCCCCATTAGCTACTGCACATGCAGCAGATACTCTTCCTAGGGTCCACATGAAACGAACACACATGACAAAGTACAGAACAATAAGATATTACATTAATTCAAAATAAAAAAAATATTTCCTCTGTGAAATTTGGTGTAGGATCGGTGATGATCTGAGGGTGCTTCAGTAAGGCTGGAATCGGGAAGATATGTCTTTGTGAAGGACGCATGAATCAAGCCACGTACAAGGTTGTCCTGGAAGAAAACTCTTCCTTCTGCTCTGACAATGTTCCCCAACTCTGAGGATTGGTTTATTCCAGCAGGACAATGCTCCATGCTACACAGCCAGGTCAATCAAGGTGTGGATGGAAGACCACCAGATCAATACCCTGTCATGACCAGACCAGATCCCCATTTAAAATCTCTGGAATGTGATCAAGAGGAAGATGGATGGTCACAAGCCATCAAACAAAGCCGAGCTGCTTGAATTTTTGCGCCAGGAGTGGCATAAAGTCACCCAACATCAATGTGAAAGACTGGTGGAGAGCGTTTATTATTTTATTTTTTTCACCTTTATTTAACCAGGCAGGCCAGTTGAGAACAAGTTCTCAACGACCTGGCCAAGATAAAGCAAAGCAGTGTGACAAAAACAACAACACAGAGTTACACATGGGATAAACAAAAGTACAGTCAATAACACAATAGAAAAAGTCTATGTACAGTGTAGTAAGATTAGGGTGGTAAGGCCTAAAAAGAATAGGCCATAGAGGCAAAAGAATTACAATTTAGCATTAATACTGATGATAGATGTACAGATGATGATGTGCAAGTAGAGATACTGGGATGCAAAAGAGCAAAAAATAATCAGAATAACAGTATAGGATGAGGTAGTTAGTTGGTTGGATGGGCTATTTACAGATGGGCTATGTACAGGTACGGTGATCGGTAACCTGCTCTGACAGCTGATGCTTAAAGTTAGAGAGGGAGACATAAATCTCCAGCTTCAGTGATTTTTGCAATTTGTTCCAGTCATTGGCAGTAGAGAATTGGAAGGAAAGGTGGCCAAGAGAGTTGTTGGCTTTGTGGATCACCAATGAAATATACCTGCTGGAGCATGTGCTACAGGTGGGTGTTGCTATGGTGACCAGTGAGCTGAGATAAGGTGGAACTTTACCTAGCAAAGACTTATAGATGACCTGGAGCCAGTGGGTTTGGCGATAAATATGTAGCGAGGGCCAGACAATGAGAGCGTACAGGTTGCAATGGTGGGTAGTATATGGGGCTTTGGTGACAAAACAGAAGCACTGTGATAGACTACATCCAATTTTCTGAGTAGTGTTGGAGGCTATTTTGTAAATTACATCGCCGAAGTCAAGGATCGGTAGGATAGTCAGTTTTACGAGGGTATGTTTGGCAGCATGAGTGAAGGAGGCTTAGTTGAGAAATAGGAAGCCAATTCTAGATGTAATTTTGGACTGGAGATGCTTACTGTGAGTCTGGAAGGAGAGTTTACAGTCTAACCAGACACCTAGGTATTTGTAGTTGTCCACATATTCTAAGTCAGAACCGTCCAAAGTAGTGATGCTGGACGGACGGGAGGGTGCAGGCAGCAATCGGTTGAAGAGCATGCATTTAGTTTTACTAGCATTTAAAAGCAGTTGGAGGCCACGGAAGGAGAGTTGTATGGCATTGAAGCTCGTTTGGAGGTTTGTTAACACAGTGTCCAAAGAAGGGCCGTATACAGAATGGTGTCGTCTGCGTAGAGGTGGATCAGAGAATCACCAGCAGCAAGAGCAACATCATTGATATATACAGAGAAAAGAGTCGGCCCGAGAAATGAACCCTGTAGCACCCCCAGAGATTGCAAGAGGTCCGGACAACAAGCCCTCCGATTTGACACGCTGAACTCTATCTGAGAAGTAGTTGGTGAACCAGGCAAGGCAGTCATTTGCGAAAACAAGGCTATTGAGTCTACCGATAAGAATGCGGTGATTGACAGAGTCGAAAGCCTTGGCCAGGTCGATGAAGACGGCTGCACAGTAGTCTTTTATCGATGGCGGTTATGATATCGTTTAGGACCTTGAGCGTGGCTGACTTGGCTTTCGAAGGTTTTAGAAAGGCAGGGCAGGATAGATATAGGTCTATAACAGTTTGGGTCTAGAGTGTCTCCCCCTTTGAAGAGGGGAATGACCGTGGCAGCTTTCCAATCTTTGGGGATCTCAGATGATATGAAAGAGAGGTCGAACAGGCTAGTAATGGGGGTTGCAACAATTTCGGCGGATAGTTTTAGAAAGAGAGGGTCCAGATTGTCTAGCCCAGCTGATTTGTAGGGATCCAGATTTTGCCGCTTTTTCAGAACATCAGCTACCTGGATTTGGGTGAAGGAGAAATGGGGGAGGCTTGTGCGAGTTGCTGTGGGGGGTGCAGAGCTGTTGGCCGGGGTAGGGGTAGGTGGAGAGCATGGCCAGCCGTAGAAAAATGTTTCTTGAAATTTTCGAGTATCGGAGATTTATCGGTGGTGACAGTGTTTCCTAGCCTCAGTGCAGTGGGTAGCTGGGAAGAGGTGCTCTTATTCTCCATGGACTTTACAGTGTCCCAAAACGTTTTGGAATTAGTGCTACAGAATGCAAATTTCTGTTTGAAAAAGCTAGCCTTAGCTTTCCTAACTGACTGTGTATATTGGTTCCTGACTTCCCTGAAAAGTTGCATATCGCGGGGGCTATTCGATGCTAATGCAGAACGCCACAGGGTGTTTTTGTGCTGGTCGAGGGCAGTCAAGTCTGGGGTGAACCAAGGGCTATATCTGTTCTTAGTTCAAACATTTTTGAATGGGGCATGCTTATTAAAAATGGTGAGGAAAGCACTTTTAAAGTGCAACCAGGCATCCTTTACTGACAGGATGAGGTCAATATCCTTCCTGGATACCCGGGCCAGGTTGATTAGAAGGCCTGCTCGCTGAAGTGTTTAAGGGAGCGTTTGACAGTGATGAGGGATGGTTGTTTGACCGCGGACCCATTATGGACACAGGCAATGAGGCAGTGATCACTGAGATCCTGGTTGAAGACAGCAGAGGTGTATTTAGAGGGAAAGTTGGTCAGGATGATATCTATGAGGGTGCCCATGGTTACGGATTTAGGGTTGTACCTGGTAGGTTCCTTGATAATTTGTGTGAGATTGAGGTCACCTAGTTTAGATTGTAGGACGGCTGGGGTGTTAAGCATATCCCAGTTTAGGTCACCTAACAGTACGAACTCTGAAGATAGACGGGGGGCAATCAATTCACATATGGTGTCCAGGGCACAGCTGGGGGCTGAGGGGGGTCTATAACAAGTGGCAACGGTGAGAGACTTATTTCTGGAAAGGTGGATTTTTAAAAGTAAAAGTTTGAATTGTTTTGGCACAGACCTGGATAGTATGACAGAACTCTGCAGGCTATCTCTGCGGTAGATTGCAACTCCACCCCCCTTTGGCAGTTCTATCTTGTTGGAAAATGTTGTAGTTGGGGATGAACATTTCAGAATTATTAGTGGCCTTCCTAAGCCAGGATTCAGACACGGCTAAGACATCAGGATTGGCGGAGTATGCTAAAGCAGTGAATAAAACAAACTTAGGGAGGAGGCTTCTGATGCATGAAACCAAGGCTTTTACAGTTACAGAAGTCAACAAATGAGAGTACCTTGGGAATAGGTGTGGTGCTGGGGTCTACAGGGCCTGTGTTAACCGCTACATCACCAGAGGAACAGAGAAGGAGTAGGATAAGGGTGTGGCTAAAGGCTGTAAGAACTGGTCATCTAGTGCATTGGGGACAGAGAATAAAAGGAGCAGATTTCTGGGCATGGTAGAATAGATTCAGGGCATAATGTACGACAAGGGTATGGTAGGATGTGAGTACAGTGGAGGTAAACCTAGGCATTGAGTGACGATGAGAGCAGTGGCGTCTCTGGAGGCACCAGTTATGCCAGGTGAGGTCTTCGCATGTGTGGAGGGTGCGACAAAAGAGCTATCTAAGGCATTTACGGCGGGGCTGGGGGCTCTATAGTGAAATTAAACAATAGTAACTAGCCTAAACATTTACATTTTACATTTTACATTTACGTCATTTAGCAGATGCTCTTATCCAGAGCTTACAAATTGGTGCATTCACCTTAAGATATCCAGTGGAACAACCACTTTACAATAGTACATCTATATCTATTTTTTGGGGGGGGGGGGGTTAGAAGGATTACTATATCCTGTCCCAGGTATTCCTTAAAGAGGTGGGGTTTCAGGTGTCTACGGAAGGTGGTGATTGACTCCGCTGTCCTGGCGTCATGAGGGAGCTTGCTCCACCATTGGGGTGCCAGAGCAGCGAACAGTTTTGACTGGGCTGAGCGGGAACTGTGCTTCCGCAGAGGTGGGGGGGCCAGCAGGCCAGAGGTGGATGAACGCAGTGCCCTTGTTTGGGTGTAGGGCCTGATCAGAGCCTGAAGGTACGGAGGTGCCGTTCCCCTCACAGCTCCGTAGGCAAGCACCATGGTCTTGTAGCAGATGCGAGCTTCAACTGGAAGCCAGTGGAGTGTGCGGAGGAGAGGGGTGACGTGAGAGAACTTGGGAAGGTTGAACACCAGACGGGCTGCGGCGTTCTGGATGAGTTGTAGGGGTTTAATGGCACAGGCAGGGAGCCCCGCCAACAGGGAGTTGCAGTAATCCAGACGGGAGATGACAAGTGCCTGGATTAGGACCTGCGCCGCTTCCTGTGTAAGGCAGGGTCGTACTCTAAACAGCAGTAGACAAGGCATTTTGACATTAGGGAGAGGCATGAGTAACCGAGTGGTCATAGGGTCCAATGAGCAGCAATATGTGAGTCAGGGAGCCGTTCGGTAGTCGCTACTACGCTAGGCGAGCTGGAGACACAGCAATTCAGAAAGCTAGCGGGCCGTGGCCAGCAGATGGATCTTCAGTGACGTCGCAACGGAAAAGCCTGTTGAAACCACCTCGGACAATTACGTCGGCAGACCAGTCGTGATGGATCAGCGGGGCTCCGTGTCAGCAATAAAGGGTCCAGGCCAATTGGCAAAAGAGGTATTGTAGCCCAATAATTAGCTGGTAGACCTCTTTGGCTAGCCGGGAGATAGGCCTAGCTCGAGGCTAGCTCAAGGCTAACTGGTGCTTGCTTCGGGACAGAGGCGTTAGCCAGGAGTAGCCACTCAGAATACAGCTAGCTAGCTGCGATGATCCGGTGTAAAGGTCCAGAGCTTGAGGTAAGAATCCGGAGATGTGATAGAGAAAAAAGCAGTCTGATATGTCTGGGTTGATATCGCGCTGTGCGGACTGGCAGGTATTGACCAAACTGAGACTGGCTGGTGTCCAAGTTTAAGGCGAAGACCGCTAGCAGTGGCTAACTGACTACTAGCTAGTAGCTAGTTAGCTGGCTAGCTTCTGATTGGGGTTCCGTTTCTAAAGTATAAAAATAGCAGATCCATACCACATTGGGTGAGGCGGGTTGCATGAGAGTTTATTCAGTCCGTAGATGGAAAGTGAGATTAAAATATATACAAAATATATAAGAAAAAAAAACGAGGAATCGGGACAAGACAAAACACACGTCCGACTGCTACGCCATCTTGGATTCAAGCAAGATGGCGCATGCCAAGATGAAAGCTGTGATTGAAAATCAGGATATTCCACCAAATATTGATTTCAGAACTTTTCCTAAGTTAAAACATTAGTAATTGTGTTGCTTAAAAATGAATATGAACTTATTTTCTTTGCATTATTCGAGGTCTGACAACACTTTTTTGTTATTTTGACCAGTTGTCATTTTCTGCAAATAAATGCTCTAAATGACAATATTTTAATTTGGAATTTGGGAGAAATGTTGTCAGTAGTTAATAGAATAAAACAAAAATGTTAATTTTACCCAAACATATACCTATAAATAGTAAAACCATAGAAACTGATCATTTTGCAGTGGTCTCTTCATTTTTTCAAGAGCTGTACATTCCTGTTATTTCTATAGATGTTACATCCTTCTATTCTTACTGCTGTATGATCAAAGGTGCTGTCTAAGTGAGTCTCAGAAATGGCTAATACATTAATATTATCTAAGATTGGCACATTACTAATCTCATGAGCAGTAAAAATAAATGTTTTGTCATTTTCGTGGTATACAATATACCACGGCTGTCAGCCAATCAGTATTCAGGGCTCGAACCACCCAGTTATTAAATATATACTGCTCAAAAAAATAAAGGGAACACTTAAACAACACAATGTAACTCCAAGTCAATCACACTTCTGTGAAATCAAACTGTCCACTTAGGAAGCAACACTGATTGACAATAAATTTCACATGCTGTTGTGCAAATGGAATAGACAACAGGTGGAAATTATAGGCAATTAGCAAGACACCCCCAATAAAGGAGTGGTTCTGCAGGTGGGGACCACAGACCACTTCTCAGTTCCTATGCTTCCTGGCTGATGTTTTGGTCACTTTTGAATGCTGGCGGTGCTTTCACTCTAGTGGTAGCATGAGACATTTTTTTACCTTTTTTTTTTTACATTTTAGTCATTTAGCAGACGCTCTTATCCAGAGCGACTTACAGTAATGAATGCATACATTTCAATTCATTTCATACATTTTTTTTTCTCGTACTGGCCCCCCGTGGGAATCGAACCCACAACCCTGGCGTTGCAAACACCATGCTCTACCACCTGAGCCACAGGGAGGCGGAGTCTACAACCCACACAAGTGGCTCAGGTAGTGCAGCTCATCCAGGATGGCACATCAATGAGAGCTGTGGCAAGAAGGTTTGCTGTGTCTGTCAGCGTAGTGTCCAGAGCATGGAGGCGCTACCAGGAGACAGGCCAGTACGGCCAGGAGGAGGCCGTAGGAGGGCAACAACCCAGCAGCAGGACCACTACCTCCGCCTTTGTGCAAGGAGGAGCAGGAGGAGCACTGCCAGAGCCCTGCAAAATGACCTCCAGCAGGTATGAGGGCCCGACGTCCACAGGTGGAGGTTGTGATTACAGCCCAACACCGTGCAGGACGTTTGGCATTTGCCAGAGAACACCAAGATTGGCAAATTCGCCACTGGCGCCCTGTGCTCTCCACAGATGAAAGCAGGTTCATACTGAGCACATGTGACAGAGTCTGGAGACGCCGTGGAGAACGTTCTGCTGACTACAACATCCTCCAGCATGACCGGTTTGGCGGTGGGTCAGTCATGGTGTGGGTGGCATTTCTTTGGGGGGCCGCACAGCCCTCCATGTGCTCACCAGAGGTAGCCTGACTGCCATTAGGTACCGAGATGAGATCCTCAGACCCCTTGTGAGACCATATGCTGGTGCGGTTGGCCCTGGGTTCCTCCTAATGCAAGACAATGCTAGACCTCATGTGGCTGGAGTGTGTCAGCAGTTCCTGCAAGAGGAAGGCATTGATGCTATGGACTGGCCCGCCCGTTCCCCAGACCTGAATCCAATTGAGCACATCTGGGACATCATGTCTCGCTCCATCCACCAACGCCACGTTGCACCACAGACTGTCCAGGAGTTGGCGGATGCTTTAGTTCAGGTCTGGGAGGAGATCCCTCAGGAGACCATCCGCCACCTCATCAGGAGCATGCCCAGGCGTTGTAGGGAGGTTATACAGGCACGTGGAGGCCACACACTACTGAGACTCATTTTGACTTGTTTTAAGGACATTACATCAAAGTTGGATAAGCCTGTAGTGTGGTTTTCCACTTAAATTTTGAGTGTGACTCCAAATCCAGACCTCCATGGGTTGATCAATTGGATTTCGATTGATTATTTTTGTGTGATTTTGTTGTCAGCACATTCCACTATGTAAAGAAAAAAGTACTTAATAAGATTATTTCATTCATTCAGATCTAGGATGTGTTATTTTAGTGTTCCCTTTATCTTTTGGAGCAGTGTTTATATCTCTCTCTCAGGGTCTCCTTATGGTGAGCCAGTGTGTTCTGCTCCTGGGAAGGTAACTACAGATACTAAAACCCTTACCACCATCACCAACAACTAACCAACAACTAACTAACACTCTCTCTCTCTCTCTCTCTCTCTCTCAGGGTCTCCTTATGGTGAGCCAGTGTGTTCTGCTTATGCCACCGGGATGAACCAATACCTGCTGCTGTCTTGCTCCTGGGAAGGTAACCACAACAACAGTAACAGCCACAACAACAACAATACATAAAATTATAATAATACTGTTCTTGTAGGTGGGTCTCCCAGGGCTGTGGTGTGGTGGGAGGTGCCTAAAGAAGAGGGGAGGGGCCAAGAAGTGGAGACCTCCAAGATCCTGGTACTTCGTTCTAACTCCACCCAGAAGGGACAGGCCTACACCTGCTACGCCACACACCCCCTGGTCACACACACCAGGACCTGCAGCCTTAGACTGGGTAAGCACACTCATTGATAAGAGTAAAGAGTACTGGCTGAACACATTGATAACAGTACAGAGCCCAGTGGGATGCCGCTGGGTTTAACTAACAGTATAATAGACATGTACTGGGTTTAACTAACAGGCTAATAGACATGTACTGGGTTTAACTAACAGTATAATAGACATGTACTGGGTTTAACTAACAGTCTAATAGACATGTACTGTGTTTATCTAACAGGCTAATAGACATGTACTGGGTTTAACTAACAGTCTAATAGACATGTACTGGGTTTAACTAACAGTCTAATAGACATGTACTGGGTTTAACTAACAGACTAATAGACATGTACTGGGTTTAACTAACAGTCTAATAGACATGTACTGGGTTTAACTAACAGGCTAATAGACATGTACTGGGTTTAACTAAGAGTCTTACATGGTGTCTGTATATGAAGACAGTGATCAAATCTCTTTCTCCCTCCTTTGTGTGTGCGTGTGTGTGTGTGTGTGTGTGTGTGTGTGTGTGTGTGTGTGTGTGTGTGTGTGTGTGTGTGTGTGTGTGTGTGTGTGTGTGTGTGTGTGTGTAGAGGCTCCAGTCTTGTTGACCCAGCGTAGTGTGGTGTCTGTGTTCGAGGGCAGTGATGTTCAGCTCACCTGTATCCTTCAATCCAACTATCCCCCGGCCAATCAGGTTGTCTGGTTCAACAACCACAGACAGGAAGTCGTACAGGTACATGCCCTGCCACCCTCAGTCTGGTTCCTCAAGATTTCTTCCCTCTAGGAAGTTTTTCCTTGCCTCTGATCTGCTGCTCACTCTGAGGATCTAGGCCAGAATAATGTAAAGTACTTTGAGGGTCTAGGCCAGAATAATGTAAAGTACTTTGAGGGTCCAGGTTACTGTAAAGTACTTTGGGGGTCTAGGCTGGGATACTGTAAAAGTACTTTGGGATCTAGATTACTGTAAAGTACTTTGAGGGTCTAGGCTGGGTTACTGTAAAGTGCTTTGGGAGTCTAGGCCAGCATACTGTAATTACGCACAGCTCTACCAGTGACCTGTAGAGTTAAAATGTGATTGGTTGATTTACAGGAAGTCCAGGAAGCCCTGGCCAAAACCAGAAAGTATGTGCTGCGTCGCGCGGCTGCGTGGACCAACCTAACGGTCTTAGAGACGGATGGAACAACAGACAGCGGCCAATACTGGTGCTCCGCTAGCAACGCCGTGGGAGGGACCGAGATCCCTGTTACGCTATTGGTCAAGAGTAAGATCCCTGTTATGCTGTTTGTCAAGAGTAAGATCCCTGTTATGCTGTTGGTCAAGAATATGATCCCTGTAACGCTATTGGTCAAGAGTAAGATCCCTGTAACACTATTGGTCAAGAGTAAGATCCCTGTTACACTATTGGTCAAGAGTAAGATACCTTTTACACTATTGGTCAAGAGTAAGAACAATAAAGCTTTAGTCTGCACACACACAAAACTAAACTAAAACGTTTTCTGATGAACTGAATGACTATTTCATTACTGTTCTACTGTACCTCCTCCTCTCATCCCCTTCTCTCTCTCTGACCCACTCCCCTCCCCCATCCTCTCTGTCTAACTGCCCTCTCCCCCTCTCAGGATACCCCATGCCTCCCAATGTGACCCTGGTAAGGCTGGTTTACAGCAGTCGGCAGCGCAGAGAGGTGGAGCTGGAGTGGCAGATGGAGGGAGAGGGAGAAGGAGGAGAGGGAGGAGGGCTGACTGGGTTTATACTTGACCACAGACTAGAGGAGGCACCAGGGAGGAGGAGAGGAGAGGAGGAAAAAGAGAAGGAGAGAGAGGAGGCTGGTGCATATCCTTCTGACCAAGAGGTGAGCCAGAAAGAGAGTTGGGGGGGGATAGTACAATTCTGTTATTCTGCATGGATTAAGAAATGTTATGTTGTTCCAGTAGATACCCTGATAGTTGTGTTCTATCCAGTAGATACCATGATAGTTGTGTTCTATCTAGGAGATACCATGATAATTGTGTTCTATCTAGTAGATACCATGATAGTTGTGTTCTATCTAGTAGATACCATGATAGTTGTGTTCTATCCAGTAGATACCATGATAGTTGTGTTCTATCTAGGAGATACCATGATAGCTGTGTTCTATCTAGTAGATTATCTGATAGCTGTGTTCTATCTAGTAGATACCATGATAGTTGTGTTCTATCTAGTAGATACCCTGATAGCTGTGTTCTATCTAGTAGATACCCTGATAGTTGTGTTCTATCTAGTAGATACCATGATAGTTGTGTTCTATCCAGTAGATACCCTGATAGTTGTGTTCTATCTAGTAGATACCCTGATAGTTGTGTTCTATCTAGTAGATTATCTGATAGCTGTGTTCTATCTAGTAGATTATCTGATAGCTGTGTTCTATCTAGTAGATACCCTGATAGTTGTGTTCTATCTAGTAGACACCCTGATAGTTGTGTTCTATCTAGTAGATACCCTGATAGTTGTGTTCTATCTCGTAGATACCCTGATAGTTGTGTTCTATCTAGTAGATACCCTGATAGTTGTGTTCTATCTAGTAGATACCATGATAGTTGTGTTCTATCTAGTTGATAGCTGTGATCTATCTAGTAGATACCCTGATAGTTGTGTTCTATCTAGTAGATACCATGATAGTTGTGTTCTATCTAGTAGATTATCTGATAGTTGTGTTCTATCTAGTAGATACCGTGATAGCTGTGTTCTATCTAGTAGATTATCTGATAGCTGTGTTCTATCTAGTAGATACCATGATAGCTGTGTTCTATCTAGTAGATACCCTGATAGTTGTGTTCTATCTAGTAGATACCCTGATAGTTGTGTTCTATCTAGTAGATACCATGATAGTTGTGTTCTATCTAGTAGATACCATGATAGTTGTGTTCTATCTAGTAGATACCATGATAGTTGTGTTCTGTGGTCCCGTGTGGCTCAGTTGGTAGAGCAAGGTGTTTGCAACGCCAGGGTTGTGGATTTCTTTTCCCACGGGGGGCCAGTACGGAGAATTTTTTTAATGAAATGTATGCATTCACTCTGCTAAATAACTAAAACGTAAAAAATGTTGTATCTAGTAGATACCCTGATGGTTGTGCTCTATCCAGTAGATACCATGACAGTTGTGCTCTAACACTAAAACACATTTTTATTTATTATTTCTCATTTCGACTGCAAACCCACCACTGGTGTGTGTGGCCAAAGAGCTCTATTGTCATGTCATCTGACCAAAGCGCCACCTCCAGTCCTAGTGCAAATGCTGTTTAGCAAACACCAGGGGTTTACATTTGTTGGATATTTGTGAGTTTGGCATCAAAATGTGAATGCATGAGCAGAAAAAATTCAAATTCTGTGCACAAATGTGTTTACATCCCTTTTATTGAGCATTTCTCATTTGCCAAGATAATCCATCTACCTGACAGGTGTGGCATATCAAGAAGCTGATTAAACAGCATGATCATTACACAGGTGCAACTTGTGCTGGGGACAATAAAAAAGACACTCTAAAATGTCCAGTTTTGTAACACAACACAATACCACAGCTGTCTCAAGTTTTGAGGGAGTGTGCAATTGGCATGCTGACTGCAGGAATGTCCACCAGCGCTATTGCCAGACAATTGCATGTTATTTTCTCTACCCTAAGCTGCCTCCAACATTGTTTTAGAGAATTTGGCAGTACGTCCAACCAGCCTCATTACCAAAGACCACATGTATGGCGTCGTGTAGGCGAGCGGTTTGCTGATGTCAACGTTGTGAACAGAGTGCCTGTTGGTGGGGTTATGGTATGGGCAGGCAAAAGCTACGAACAATGAACACAATTGCATTTTATCGATGGCTATTTGAATGCACAGAGATACTGTGAGGAGATACTGAGACCCATTGACGTGCCATTCATCCACCGCCATCAACTCATGCTTCAGCATGATAATACCACAAGGATCTGTACACAATTCCTGGAAGCTGACAATGTCCCAGGTCTTCCATGGCCTGCATACTCACAAGACATGTCACCCATTGAGCATGTTTGGGATGCTCTGGATAGACATGTACTGCAGAGTGTTCCAGTTCCCGCCAATATCCAGCAACTTCGCACTCATTGAAGAGGAGTGGGACAACATTCCACAGGCCACAATCGATCAAATGTATTTATAAAGCCCTTTTTACATCAGCCGACATCACAAAGTGCTATACAGAAACCTAGCCTAAAACCCCAAACAGCAAGCAATGCAGATGTAGAAGCACGGTGGCTAGGAAAAACTCCCTAGAAAGGCAGGAACATAGGAAGAAACCTAGAGAAGAACCAGGCTCTGAGGTGTGGCCAGTCTTCTTCTGGCTGTGCCGGGTGGAGATTATAACGGTACATGGCCAAGATGGTCAAACGTTCATAGATGACCAGCAGGGTCAAATCATAGTAATCACAGTGGTTGTAGAGGGTGCAACAGGTCAGTCCCTCAGGAGTAAATGTCAGTTGGCTTTTCATAGCCAATCATTCAGAGTTGGAGACAGCAGGTGCGGTAGAGAGAGAGTAGAAAACAGCAGGTCCGGGACAAGGTAGCACGTCCGGTGAACAGGTCAGGATTCCATTGCTGCATGCAGAACAGTTGAGTGAGTGAGTGAGTGAGTGAGTGAGTGAGTGAGTGAGTGAGTGAGTGAGTGAGTGAGTGAGTGAGTGAGTGACCCTAGCCCCCGACACAAACTATTGCAGCATAAATACTGGAGGCTGAGACAGGAGGGGTCGGGAGACACCTTGGCCCCCGGACAGGGCCAACCAGGCAGGATATAACTCCACCCACTTTGCCAAAGCACAGTCCCCACACCACTAGAGGGATATCTTCAAACCACCAACTTACTACCCTGAGAAAAGGCAGAGTATAGCCCACGAAGATCTCCTCCACGGCACCAACCCGAGGGGGGCGCCAACCCAGACAGTAAGATCACGTCAGTGACTCAACCCGCTCAAGGGGCGCACCCTTCCTAGGGACAGCATGGAAGAGCAACAGTAAGCCAGTAACTCAACCCCCGTAATAGGGCTAGAGGCAGAGAATCCCAGTGGAGAGAGGGGAACCGGCCAGGCAGAGATAGCAAGGGCGGTTCGTTGCTTCAGTGCCTTTCCTTTCATCTTCACACCCCTGGGCCAGACTACACTCAATCATAGGACCTACTGAAGAGATGAGTCTTCAGTAAAGACTTAAAGGTCGAGACCGAGTCTTTGTCTCTCACATGGATAGGCAGACCATTCCATAAAAATGAAGCTCTACAGGAGAAAGCCCTGCCTCCAGCTGTTTGCTTAGAAATTCTAGGGACAATAAGGAGGCCTGTGTCTTGTGACCGTAATGTACGTGTAGGTATGTACAGCAGGACCAAATCAGAAAGATAGGTAGGAGCAAGCACATGTAATGCTTTTTAGGTTAGCAGTAAAACCTTGAAATCAGACCTTGCCTGAACAGGAAGCCAGTGTAGAGAGGCTTGCACTGGGGTTCTAGTCAAGATTCTAGCAGCCATGTTTAGCACTAACTGAAGTTAGAGCATTGCAGTATTGCAATCTAGTAGTGACAAAAGCATGGAAACATTTTCAGCATCATTTTTGGACATAAAGTTTCTCATTTTTGCAATGTACGTAGATGGAAAAAAGCTGTCGTTGAAACAGTCTTGATATGTTTGTCAAAAGAGAGATCAGGGTCCAGAGTAAAGCCAAGGTCCTTCAGAGTTTTATTTGAGATGACTGTACAACCATCAATATGAATTGTCAGATCCAACAGAAGATCTCTGTTTCTTGGGACGTAGAACTAACATCTCTGTTTTGTCCGAGTTTAAAAGTAACAAATTTGCCGCCATCCACTTCCTGATGTCTGAAACACAGGCTTCCAGGGAGGGCAATTTTGGGGCTTCACCATGTTTCATTGAAATGTACAGCTGTGTATCGTCAGCATAGCAGTGAAAGTTAACATTATGTTTCCAAATGACATCACCAAGAGGTAAAATACATAGTGAAAACAATAGTGGTCCTTAAACAGAACCTTGATGAACACCGAAATGTACAGTTGAATTGTCAGAGGACAAACCATCCACAGAGACAAACTGATATCTTTCCGACAGATAAGACCTATACTAGGCCAGAACTTGTCCGTGTAGACCAATTTGGGTTTCCAATCTCTCCAAAATAATGTGGTGGTTGATGGTATCAAAAGTAGCACTAAGGTCTAGGAGCACGAGAACAGACGCAGACCCTCGGTCTGACGCCATTAAAAGGTAATTTACCACCTTCACGAGTGCAGTCTCAGTGCTATGATGGGGTCTAAAACCCCATATTAAAAAACTCTATTTTCTGGGTCAAGGTTTGGCTTTTTCAAAAGAGGCTTTATTACTGCCACTTTTAGTGAGTTTAGTACACATCCGGTGGATAGAAAGCCGTTTATTATGTTCAACATAGGAGGGCCAAGCACAGGAAGCAGCTCTTTCAGTAGTTTACTTGGAATAGGGTCCAGTATGCAGCTGGAAGGCTTATAGGCCATGACTATTTTCATCAATGTGTCAAGCGATATAGTATTAAAAAACTTGAGTGTCTACCTTGATCCTAGGTCCTGGCAGTGTTGTGCAGACTCAGGACAACTGAGCTTTGGAGAAATACGCAGATTTAGAGAGGAGTCTATAATTTGCTTTCTAATGATCATGAACTTTTCGTCAAAGAAGTTCATGAATTGATCACTGCTGAAGTGAAAGCCATCCTCCCTTGGGGAATGCTGCTTTTTAGTTAGCTTTGCAACAGTATCAAAAATAAATTTTGGATTGTTCTTATTCTCCTCAATTAAGTTGGAAAAATAGGATGATCGAGCAGCAGTGAGGGCTCTTCGATACTGCACGGCACTGTCTTTCCAAGCCAGTTGAAAGACTTCCAGTATGGTGTTGCGCCATTTCCGTTAACATTTTCTGGAAGCTTGCTTCAGGGCTCGGGTATTTTCTGTATACCAGGGAGCTAGTTTCTTATGACGAATGTTTTTTGTTTTTAGCTGTGCGACTGCATCTAGGGTATTACGCAAGGTTAAATCTAGTTCCTCAGTTAGGTGGTTAACCGATTTTTGTACTCTGACGTTCTTGGGTAGGTGGAGGGAGTCTGGAAGGGCATCTAGGAATCTTTGGGTTGTCTGAGAATTTATAGTATGGATTTTGATGATCCTTGGTTGGGGTCTGAGCAGATTATTTGTCGCGATTGCAAACATAATAAAATGGTGGTCCGATAGACCAGGATTATGAGGAAAAACATTAAGATCCACAATATTTATTCCACGGGACAAAACTAGGTCCAGAGTATGACTGTGGCAGTGAGTAGGTCCGGAGACATGTTGGACAAAACCCATTGAGTTGATGATGGCGCCGAAAGCCTTTTGGAGTAGGTCTGTGAACTTTTCCTTGTGAATATTAAAGTCACCAAAAATGTTAATATTATCTGTCATGATTACTAGGTCCGATAGGAATTCAGGGAACTCAGTGGGGAACGCTGTATATGGCCCAGGAGGCCTGTAAACAGTAGCTATAAAAAGTGATTGAGTAGGCTGCATAGATTTCATTACTAGAAGCTCAAAAGACGAAAACGCTGTCGTTTATTTTTTTGTAAATTGAAGTTTGCTATCGTAAATATTAGCAACACCTCCGCCTTTGCGGGATGGGCGAGGGATAGGGTCACTAGTGTAACCAGGAGGTGCGGCCTCATTTAACACAGTAAATTCATCAGGCTTAAGCCATGTTTCAGTCAGGCCAATCACATCAAGATTATGATCAGTGATTAGTTCATTGACTATAATTCCCTTGGAAGTGAGGGATCTAACATTGAGTAGCCCTATTTTGAGATGTGAGATATCACAATCTCTTTCAATAATGACAGAAATGGAGGTCTTTATTCCAGTGAGATTGCTAAGGCGAAAACCGCCATGTTTAGTTTTGACAAACCTAGATTGAGGCACAGACACGGTCTCAATGGGGACAGATGAGCTGACTACACTGACTGCGGTAGTGGCAGACTCCACTAAGCTGGCAGGCTGGCTAACAGCCTGCTGCCTGGCCTGCACCCTGCTGCCTGGCCTGCACCCTGCTGCCTGGCCTGCACCCTGCTGCCTGGCCTGCACCCTGCACCCTATCTCATTGTGGAGCTAGAGGAGTTAGAGCCCTGTCTATGTTCGTAGATAAGATGAGAGCACCACTCCAGGTAGGATGGAGTCCGTCACTCATCGGCAGGCCAGGCTTGGTCCTGTTTGTGGGTGAGTCCCAGAAAGTGGGCCAATTATCTACAAATTCAATCTTTTGGAAGGGGCAGAAAATAGTTTTCAACCAGCGATTGAGTTGTGAGACTCTGCTGTAGAGCTCATCACTCCTCCTAACTGGGAGAGGGCCAGAGACAACTACTCGATGCCAACACATCTTTCTAGCTGATTTATACGCTGAAGCTATGTTGCGCTTGGTGACCTCTGACTGTTTCATCCTAACATCGTTGGTGCCGACGTGGATATCAATATCCCTATACTCTCAACACTCGCCAGTTTTATCCTCAACCAGCACCCTCTTCAGATTAGCCTTAACGTCAGTAGACCTGCCCCTTGGTAAACAGTGTATGATGGCTTGATGATTCTTTTTAAGTCTAATACTGTGGGTAATGGAGTCGCCAATTTACATTTACATTTAAGTCATTTAGCAGACGCTCTTATCCAGAGCGACTTACAAATTGGTGCATTCACCTTATGATATCCAGTGGAACAACCACTTTACAATAGTGCATCTAAATCTTTTAGGGGGGGGATTAGAAGGATTACTTTATCCTATCCCAGGTATTCCTTAAAGAGGTGGGGTTTCAGGTGTCTCCGGAAGGTGGTGATTGACTCCGCTGTCCTGGCGTCGTGAGGGAGCTTGTTCCACCATTGGGGTGCCAGAGCAGCGAACAGTTTTGACTGGGCTGAGCGGGAACTGTGCTTCCTCAGAGGTAGGGAGGCGAGCAGGCCAGAGGTGGATGAACGCAGTGCCCTTGTTTGGGTGTAGGGCCTGATCAGAGCCTGAAGGTACGGAGGTGCCGTTCCCCTCACAGCTCCGTAGGCAAGCACCATGGTCTTGTAGCAGATGCGAGCTTCAACTGGAAGCCAGTGGAGAGAGCGGAGGAGCGGGGTGACGCGAGAGAACTTGGGAAGGTTGAACACCAGACGGGCTGCGGCGTTCTGGATGAGTTGTAGGGGTTTAATGGCACAGGCAGGGAGCCCAGCCAACAGCGAGTTGCAGTAATCCAGACGGGAGATGACAAGTGCCTGGATTAGGACCTGCGCCGCTTCCTGTGTGAGGCAGGGTCATACTCTGCGAATGTTGTAGAGCATGAACCTACAGGATCGGGTCACCGCCTTGATGTTAGTGGAGAACGACAGGGTGTTGTCCAGGATCACGCCAAGGTTCTTAGCACTCTGGGAGGAGGACACAAGGGAGTTGTCAACCGTGATGGCGAGATCATGGAACGGGCAGTCCTTCCCTGGGAGGAAGAGCAGCTCCGTCTTGCCGAGGTTCAGCTTGAGGTGGTGATCCGTCATCCACACTGATATGTCTGCCAGACATGCAGAGATGCGATTCGCCACCTGGTTATCAGAAGGGGGAAAGGAGAAGATTAATTGTGTGTCGTCTGCATAGCAATGATAGGAGAGACCATGTGAGGATATGACAGAGCCAAGTGACTTGGTGTATAGCGAGAATAGGAGAGGGCCTAGAACAGAGCCATGGGGGACATCAGTGGTGAGAGCACGTGGTGCGGAGACAGATTCTCGCCACGCCACCTGGTAGGAGCGACCTGTCAGGTAGGACGCAATCCAAGCGTGGGCCGCGCCGGAGATGCCCAACTCGGAGAGGGTGGAGAGGAGGATCTGATGGTTCACAGTATCAAAGGCAGCAGATAGGTCTAGAAGGATGAGAGCAGAGGAGAGAGAGTTAGCTTTAGCAGTGCGGAGAGCCTCCGTGACACAGAGAAGAGCAGTCTCAGTTGAATGCCCAGTCTTGAAACCTGACTGATTAGGATCAAGCAGGTCATTCTGAGAGAGATAGCAGGAGAGCTGGCCAAGGACGGCACGTTCAAGAGTTTTGGAGAAAAAAGAAAGAAGGGATACTGGTCTGTAGTTGTTGACACCGGAGTGATCGAGTGTAGGTTTTTTCAGAAGGGGTGCAACTCTCGCTCTCTTGAAGACGGAAGGGACGTAGCCAGCGGTCAAGGATAAAGTTGATGAGCGAGGTGAGGTAGGGGAGAAGGTCTCCGGAAATGGTCTGGAGAAGAGAGGAGGGGATAGGGTCAAGTGGGCAGGTTGTTGGGCGGCCGGCCGTCACAAGTCGCGAGATTTCATCCGCAGAGAGGGAGGAGGGGGGGGAGGAGGATTCAGGAGGGAGGAGAAGGTAGCAAAGAGCTTCCTAGGGTTAGAGGCAGATGCTTGGAATTTTGAGTGGTAGAAAGAGGCTTTAGCAGCAGTGACAGAAGAGGAAAATGTAGAGAGGAGGGCGTGAAAGGATGCCAGGTCCGCAGGGAGGCGAGTTTTCCTCCATTTCCGCTCGGCTGCCCGGAGCCCTGTTCTGTGAGCTCGCAGTGAGTCGTCGAGCCACGGAGCAGGAGGGGAGGACCGAGCCGGCCTGGAGGATAGGGGACAGAGAAAATCAAAGGATGCAGAAAGGGAGGAGAGGAGGGTTGAGGAGGCAGAATCAGGAGATAGGTTGGAGAAGGTTTGAGCAGAGGGAAGAGATGATAGGATGGAAGAGGAGAGAGTAGCGGGAGAGAGAGAGCGAAGGTTGGGACGGCGCAATACCATCCGAGTAGGGGCAGAGTGAGAAGTGTTGGATGAGAGCGAGAGGGAAAAGGATACAAGGTAGTGGTCGGAGACTTGGAGGGGAGTTGCAATGAGATTAGTGGAAGAACAGCATCTAGTAAAGATGAGGTCAAGCGTATTGCCTGCCTTGTGAGTAGGGGGGGAAGGTGAGAGGGTGAGGTCAAAAGAGGAGAGGAGTGGAAAGAAGGAGGCAGAGAGGAATGAGTCAAAGGTAGACGTGGGGAGGTTAAAGTCACCCAGAACTGTGAGAGGTGAGCCATCCTCAGGAAAGGAACTTATCAAGGCATCAAGCTCATTGATGAACTCTCCAATGGAACCTGGAGGGCGATAAATGATAAGGATGTTAAGCTTGAAAGGGCTGGTAACTGTGACAGCATGGAATTCAAATGAGGAGATAGACAGATGGGTCAGGGGAGAAAGAGAGAATGTCCACTTAGGAGAGATGAGGATTCCAGTGCCACCACCCCGCTGGCTCGATGCTCTAGGGGTATGCGAGAACACGTGGGCAGACGAGGAGAGAGCAGTAGGAGTAGCAGTGTTATCTGTGGTAATCCATGTTTCCGTCAGCGCCAGGAAGTCTAGGGACTGGAGGGTAGCATAGGCTGAGATGAACTCAGCCTTGTTGGCCGCAGACCGGCAGTTCCAGAGGCTGCCGGAGACCTGGAACTCCACATGGGTCGTGCGCGCTGGGACCACCAGGTTAGAGTGGCAGCGGCCACGCGGTGTGAAGCGTTTGTATGGCCTGTGCAGAGGGGAGAGAACAGGGATAGCCAGACACATAGTTGACAAGCTACAGAAGAGGCTACGCTAATGTAAAGGAGATTGGAATGACAAGTGGACTACACGTCTCGAATGTTCAGAAAGTTAAGCTTACGTTGCAAAAATCTTATTGACTGAAATGACGAAAATGATACAGTACTGCTGGCTGGTGGAGTAGGCTAGCTAGCAGTGGCTGCGTTGTTGACTTTGTTTGAACGTGTAGCTGGCTAGGTAACCTCGATAGTTTCAGTACTACACCGGCGTCGCGTCGCGGCTGGCTAGCTAACATCGATAATTACTCTAAACTACACAATTATCTTAGATACAAAGACAGCAATGACAACTATGTAGCTAGCTAACTAACACTAACACTAAACTAATCAAGTCGTTCCGTTGTAATGTAATAGTTTCTACAGTGCTGCTAGTTGGTAGAAGTTAGCTAGTTGGCTAGCTAGCAGTGTTGACTAGCTAGCTAGCAGTGTTGACTACGTTAGGACGAAAATAGCTAACCTCGATAATACTCTAATTACTCTAAACTACACAATTATCTTTGATACAAAGACGGCTATGTAGCTAGCTAAGAAAAATTGCTCAGATCAAACAAATCAAACCGTTGTAATGTAATGAAGTGTAATATTACCTGTGGAGCGAAGCGAAGTGCGACTGCTCGCTCCAAACCGGAAAGCAATGACAAGGGTTTTCAATTTGTCAGAGCTAATGGTGGAGGAGAGACCAGAGAAGGCTCGGCTTCTGACTCCGACTCGTTGCTTAATGGGGAGAACCGGTTAAAAGTTTTTGTCGGCTGATTAAGCGACACTGGTTGAGCATGCCGACAGCATTTCCTTTTTTTATAATTTTTTTATACTTTTTTTTATTAACCTCTTACATCTGCTCCAATATCCAATGATGGGCGTGGCGCGAAATACAAATTCCTCTAAAACCCGAAAACTTCCATTTTTCAAACATATGACTATTTTACAGCTATTTAAAGACAAGGCTCTCGTTAATCTAACCACACTGTCCGATTTCAAAAAGGCTTTACAACGAAAGCAAAACATTAGATTATGTCAGCAGAGTACCCAGCCAGAAATAATCAGACACCCATTTTTCAAGCTAGCATATAATGTCACAAAAACCCAGAAGACAGCTAAATGCAGCACTAACCGTTGATGATCTTCATCAGATGACACACCTAGGACATTATGTTATACAATACATGCATGTTTTGTTCAATCAAGTTCATATTTATATCAAAAAACAGCTTTTTACATTAGCATGTGACGTTCAGAACTAGCATACCCCCGCAAACTTCCGGGGAATTTACTAACAATTTACTAAATTACTCACGATAAACGTTCACAAAAAGCATAACAATTATTTTAAGAATTATAGATACAGAACTCCTCTATGCACTCGATATGTCCAATTTTAAAATAGCTTTTCGGATGAAGCACATTTTGCAATATTCTAAGTACATAGCCCAGCCATCACGGGCTAGCTATTTAGACACCCGGCAAGTTTAGCCTTCACCAAAATCAGATTTACTATAAGAAAAATGGTCTTACCTTTCCTGTTCTTCGTCAGAATGCACTCCCAGGACTTCTACTTCAATAACAAATGTTGGTTTGGTCCCAAATAATCCATCGTTATATCCAAACAGCGGCGTTTTGTTCGTGCGTTCTAGACACTATCCGAATGGTAAAGAAGGGTCGTGCGCATGGCGCATTTCGTGACAAAAAAATTCTAAATACTCCATTACCGTACTTCGAAGCATGTCAACCGCTGTTTAAAATCAATTTTTATGCAATTTATCTCATAACAAAGCGATAATATTCCGACCGGGAATCTCAGTTTCTGTAAAAAGAGGGAAAAACAGAAAGGCGAGGGCGGCCAGTGCACACGCCTAAGCCTTTTGTCTGCTGATAGACCACTTAGCAAAAGCGCTCGTGTGTTTCAGCCAGGGCTTTGAATTACGTCATTCAGGTTTTTCCAGGGCTCTGAGAGCCCATTGGAGCCGTAGGAAGTGTCACGTAACAGCAGAGATCCTTTGTAATGAATAGAGATGACAAAGAAGGGCAAGAAATGGTCAGACAGGGTACTTCCTGTACAGAATCTTCTCACGTTTTGGCCTGCCAAATGAGTTCTGTTATACTCACAGACACCATTCAAACAGTTTTAGAAACTTTGGAGTGTTTTCTATCCAAAGCTAATAATTATATGCATATTCTAGGTTCTGGGCAGGACTAATAATCAGATTAAATCGGGTACGTTTTTTATCCAGCCGTGAAAATACTGCCCCCTAGCCATAAGAGGTTAAACCTTTATTTAACTAGGCAAGTCCGTTAAGAACAAATTCTTATTTTTCAATGACGGCCTACCCCGGCGAAACCCGGATGACGCAGCCAATTGTGTGATGCCCTTTGGGACTCTCAATCACGGCCGGATGTGATGCAGCCGGGAAACCAGGGACTGCAGTGACGCCTCTTGCACTGAGATGCAGTGCCTTAGACCGCTGTGCCACTCAGGAGCCCTTCCAGAAGCCATGAGAAAATTGTCTGGCTGCGGGGACTGTGCGAGGGGATTTATACTACTATCTGTACTTACTGGTGGCACAGATGCCGTTTCATCCTTTCCTACACTTAAATTACCCTTGCCTAACGATTGCGTCTGAAGCTTGGCTTGCAGCACGGCTATCCTCACCATAAGGTGATCGTTCTCCTGTATATTATGAGTACAGCGACTGCAATTAGAAGGCATAATGTTAATGTTACAACTTAGCTTCGGCTGGTGGAGGTCCTGTAAAACCATGTCCAGATAAAGTGTCCGGGGGGGGGGGGGTTCAGTTGAGATAGGGAAAGAATAATGTTGGCTACTAGATATGAATATAGTTGTGTTGTTGTATCTGCTAGATATGAATATAGTTGTGTTGTTGTATCTGCTAGATATGAATATAGTTGTGTTGTTGTATCTACTAGATATGAATATAGTTGTGTTGTTGTATCTGCTAGATATGAATATAGTTGTGGTGTTGTATCTACTAGATATGAATATAGTTGTGTTGTTGTATATACTAGATATTAATATAGTTGTGTTGGTGTATCTAGAAGTTTTCATAAGTATTAGCTATAACAACTAGTGAGTGGAGTCACCCTGGCTAGCATGTTAGCTCGATTTGGGCCTACCCCCACACCTAAGCTAGTTAGCGTTGCTAGCTAACAACTCAGAATAATGACCAAACTCACCCCTGGATGTGTCAATTGTCAACAACTGACCCAGAAAATCGCTGAATTGGAGCGTAGTGTCTATTCTTCATCAGATTAAAGAAGATGAATAGTTGATTGACTCTTTGCTTGAGTCCGCCAAAAATGTGTTGAACAAAGTCACTTGCCCATGGCTTGTCACCGCGGCCTCGGAGGAGCCTGCGGCTGTGAGATGTGCTTTGGTCGCGCAGGAAGAGCCTTGGCCATTACCAGGAGCTGTGCCCGAGCACCCGGTCTGCTCCACTCCCTCTGCTCCACCATGGATTACTGTACAGAAACCAAAAGACCTTGGAAGGAAAACGCCAAAGCAAAGTGATGCCTTGGAACTGGGAAACAGATTCCGTGTATTGGAAGAGTTGAAGATTTCTGCCGCTGGCCCCAAAGGAACAAACAACTTAGCCCGGAAGCAAGTGGACCCCTGCCATCTAAACAATTTACTACAAAACAGCTCTATAACTAGCCCCAAACAACTTTCTAGGAGGAAGATAACTCAAGAGAGACGCAACTTTAAAAAATGTTTACCAAGCAGTAGTCCCACTGTCCTTATTGTGGGCTCATCTATGATCCAAAATGTTTCTATTAGGAAAGCAGAGACCATCTGTTACCCGGGTGCCCGGATCCAGGACACTGACTGTATGATCCCGCTACTCATTAGTGAACACCTGACTGCTTCAGCTATCACTGTCCATGTAGGGTCAAACGATATTAAACTACAGGAATCTGAGCAACTTAAAAAGGACTTTAAATCACTGATTCATACTGTACTTAAAATCAGGTAAACAATGCATTACTTCAGGTCCATTCCCGTCTCTACGCTCTACGGATAATCATTTCAGTCGTATACGCCAGCTACACATCTGGCTTAAAGGTTATTTCTGTTCAATAAGCATACAATATGTGGACAATTTTACAGCTTTTCTACATCGACCAAATGCATTTCTCCGGGATGGATTACATCTGAATAGGTGTTGGGTAATCGTACTGAAGGTAGCTAAAGAGTCAAGCGCAGGAGAGCAGAGATGTCAATGTAGCGTCCCAAAACGGCACAGGTACAAGGTCCATAAACGCCCAAGACAATGGAACATACAGTTACTCACGGAAGGAGGAAAACAACGCTCCTACTATACTTAACATACGATACACACGTGAATAAACTGAGGAAAAAACCTCCACAAGCAACATGAAAATAACCCCGCACAAACCTAAGCGGGGAAACAGGGGTAAATATACACACAGAAATTAAAGCATTTGAAAACCAGGTGTGAATGAACCAAAGACAAAACCAACAGAAAAGGAAAAATGGATCGGTGATGGCTAGTAGGCCGGCAACGCCGACCGCCGAGCAACGCCCAAACAAGGAGAGGAACCACCTTCGGTGGAAGTCGTGACAATAGGTATGGTACAAGCCTTCTCTCCTCAAACCTGGCTCTCACTATAGCCTCATACAGGGCATATGAGAATTGATAATATATAGCCATGGGGGTTGATACTCGGAATTGGTCGATTTCCCATCACACTATACTCACTGCTCCCCCCATAGCTTTAAATAGCTCTACAGGTGCTGCTAACATGGATTAAACTTTTGATGGACTTAATGTTATTGTTACACTACTGTCAAGGTACCGTGTTGCCACTTCCTCGTACAGGCAGAGGGGTATTGTTAGAAATAATCTCGTCTCCATCCAACTCAGGCCTGTCAGTAGCTACACGAGGAAGCGTCGCTCATCTAATATTACCTTGAATGCTCCATCTGATTTGAGCTCTCGGAATAGTGGCCTTGGAATTGTTCATTTGAATGCTAGAAGGTTGATCCAAAAGCTAGATTTGACTGAAATACTAGTCTCTGTAACGGCTGTCGTAGAGAGGGGACCAAATCGCAGCGTGTTGATTGCTCATGATGAATATTTATTTTAACTCAGAACACAAAAAAAAAATAACAAAGAGAAAACGAAAGCGCACAGTTCTGTCAGGTACAGAAAACTAAACAGAAGACAACAACTCACAAACACAGGTGGAAAAAAACCCTACTTAAGTATGATCTCCAATTAGAGACAACGAGGACCAGCTGCCTCTAATTGGAGATCATCCCCCCAAAAAACAACATAGATATAGAAAACTAGAACCTAAACATAGATATACAAAACATAGAAGAACACAAAACACCCCCTGTCAAGCCCTGACCTACTCTACCATAGAAAATAACATCTTACTATGGTCAGGACGTGACAGTCTCACAATCACATGCTGACATAATGATTATATCTGAATCCTGGCTCTGTGTCTCTGTTCCAGACTCAGATGTTCTATTAGCTGGGTATAATGTCTACAGAGCAGACAGAGTGGCTAGAGGTAGAGGTATTGCCATATGTGTTAAATGCAACCTAGATGTCACTGTGTCCATTTCAACTTCTGTTCGGAAACAGTATGAATGTTTAGTTCTAAATGTGGTCCTTGGTCATAACGCACTATTAACACTAGCGGGAGTTTATCACCCACCCTCAGCTCCGGTATCTGCTCTATCGCCCACCCTCAGCTCCGGTATCTGCTCTATCGCCCACCCTCAGCTCTGGTCTGCTCTATCGCCCACCCTCAGCTCCATCGCCCACCTTCAGCTCTGGTATCTGCTCTATCGCCCACCCTCAGCTCCGGTTTCTGCTCCATCGCCCACCCTCAGCTCCATCGCCCACCTTCAGCTCTGGTATCTGCTCTATTGCACACCCTCAGCTCCGGTATCTGCTCTATCGCCCACCCTCAGCTCTGGTATCTGCTCTATCGCCCACCCTCAGCTCTGGTATCTGCTCTATCGCCCACCCTCAGCTCTGGTATCTGCTCTATCGCCCACCCTCAGCTCTGGTATCTGCTCTATCGCTCACCCTCAGCTCCGGTATCTGCTCTAACGCCCACCCTCAGCTCTGGTATCTGCTCTATAGCCCACCCTCAGCTCCGGTATCTGCTCTATCGCCCACCCTCAGCTCTGGTATCTGCTCTATCTCCCACCCTCAGCTCAGGTATCTGCTCTATCGCCCACCCTCAGCTCCGGTATCTACTCTATGGCCCACCCTCAGCTCCGGTATCTGCTCTATCTCCCACCCTCAGCTCCGGTATCTGCTCTATCGCCCACCCTCAGCTCTGGTATCTGCTCTATAATCCACCCTCAGCTCTGGTATCTGCTCTATCGCCCACCCTCAGCTCCGGTATCTGCTCTATCGCCCACCCTCAGCTCCGGTATCTGCTCTATCGCCCACCCTCAGCTCCGGTATCTGCTCTATCGCCCACGCTCAGCTCCAGTATCTGCTCTATCGCCCACCCTCAGCTCCATCGCCCACCTTCAGCTCTGGTATCTGCTCTATCGCCCACCCTCAGCTCCGGTTTCTGCTCTATCGCCCACACTCAGCTCCATCGCCCACCTTCAGCTCCGGTATCTGCTCTATCGCCCACCCTCAGCTCTGGTATCTGCTCTATCGCCCACCCTCAGCTCCATCGCCCACCTTCAGCTCTGGTATCTGCTCTATCGCCCACCCTCAGCTCCGGTTTCTGCTCTATCGCCCACACTCAGCTCCATCGCCCACCTTCAGCTCTGGTATCTGCTCTATCGCCCACCCTCAGCTCCGGTATCTGCTCTATCGCCCACCCTCAGCTCTGGTATCTGCTCTATCGCCCATCCTCAGCTCTGGTATCTGCTCTATCGCTCACCCTCAGCTCCGGTATTTGCTCTATCGCCCACCCTCAGCTCTGGTATCTGCTCTATCGCCCACCCTCAGCTCCGTTATCTGCTCTATCGCCCACCCTCAGCTCTGGTATCTGCTCTATCGCCCACCCTCAGCTCTGGTATCTGCTCTATAGCCCACCCTCAGCTCTGGTATCTGCTCTATCGCCCACCCTCAGCTCTGGTATCTGCTCTATCGCCCAACCTCAGCTCTGGTATCTGCTCTATCGCTCACCCTCAGCTCCGGTATCTGCTCTATCGCCCACTCTCAGCTCTGGTATCTGCTCTATAGCCCACCCTCAGCTCCGGTATCTGCTCTATCGCCCACCCTCAGCTCCGGTATCTGCTCTATCTCCCACCCTCAGCTCCGGTATCTGCTCTATCGCCCACCCTCAGCTCTGGTATCTGCTCTATCGCCCACCCTCAGCTCCGGTATCTGCTCTATCGCCCACCCTCAGCTCTGGTATCTGCTCTATCGCCCACCCTCAGCTCTGGTATCTGCTCTATAATCCACCCTCAGCTCTGGTATCTGCTCTATCGCCCACCCTCAGCTCTGGTATCTGCTCTATCGCCCACCCTCAGCTCCGGTATCTGCTCTATCGCCCACCCTCAGCTCTGGTATCTGCTCTATCGCCCACCCTCAGCTCCATCGCCCACCTTCAGCTCTGGTATCTGCTCTATCGCCCACCCTCAGCTCCGGTTTCTGCTCTATCGCCCACACTCAACTCCATCGCCCACCTTCAGCTCTGGTATCTGCTCTATCGCCCACCCTCAGCTCCGGTATCTGCTCTATCGCCCACCCTCAGCTCTGGTATCTGCTCTATCGCCCACCCTCAGCTCTGGTATCTGCTCTATCGCCCACCCTCAGCTCTAGTATCTGCTCTATCTACCACCCTCAGCTCTGGTATCTGCTCTATCACCCACCCTCAGCTCCGGTATCTGCTCTATCGCCCACCCTCAGCTCCGGTATCTGCTCTATCGCCCACCCTCAGCTCCGGTATCTGCTCTATCACCCACCCTCAGCTCCGGTATCTGCTCTATCACCCACCCTCAGCTCCGGTATGTGCTCTATCTCCCACCCTCAGCTACGGTATCTGCTCTATCGCCCACCCTCAGCTCCGGTATCTGCTCTATTGCCCACCCTCAGCTCTGGTATCTGCTCTATCGCCCACCCTCAGCTCCGTTATCTGCTCTATCGGCCACCCTCAGCTCTGGTATCTGCTCTATCGCCCACCCTCAGCTCCGGTATCTGCTCTATCGCCCACCCTCAGCTTTGGTATCTGCTCTATCGCCCACCCTCAGCTCTGGTATCTGCTCAATCGCCCACCCTCAGCTAAGGTATCTGCTCTATCGCCCACCCTCAGCTCCGGTATCTGCTCTATCGCCCACCCTCAGCTCTGGTATCTGCTCTATAGCCCACCCTCAGCTCTGGTATCTGCTCTATAGCCCACCCTCAGCTCTGGTATCTGCTCTATCGCTCACCCTCAGCTCCGGTATCTGCTCTATCGCCCACCCTCAGCTCTGGTATCTGCTCTATCGCCCACCCTCAGCTCCGTTATCTGCTCTATCGCCCACCCTCAGCTCTGGTATCTGCTCTATCGCCCAGCCTCAGCTCTGGTATCTGCTCTATAGCCCACCCTCAGCTCTGGTATCTGCTCTATCGCCCACCCTCAGCTCTGGTATCTGCTCTATCGCCCACCCTCAGCTCTGGTATCTGCTCTATCGCTCACCCTCAGCTCCGGTATCTGCTCTATCGCCCACCCTCAGCTCTGGTATCTGCTCTATCGCCCACCCTCAGCTCCGGTATCTGCTCTATCGCCCACCCTCAGCTCTGGTATCTGCTCTATAGCCCACCCTCAGCTCCTGTATCTGCTCTATCGCCCACCCTCAGCTCTGGTATCTGCTCTATCACCCACCCTCAGCTCTGGTATCTGCTCTATCGCTCACCCTCAGCTCCGGTATCTGCTCTATCGCCCACCCTCAGCTCTGGTATCTGCTCTATAGCCCACCCTCAGCTCCGGTATCTGCTCTATCGCCCACCCTCAGCTCCGGTATCTGCTCTATCGCCCACCCTCAGCTCCGGTGTCTGCTCTATCGCCCACCCTCAGCTCTGGTATCTGCTCTATCGCCCACCCTCAGCTCTGGTATCTGCTCTATAGCCCACCCTCAGCTCTGGTATCTGCTCTATCGCCCAACCTCAGCTCTGGTATCTGCTCTATCGCCCACCCTCAGCTCTGGTATCTGCTCTATCGCTCACCCTCAGCTCCGGTATCTGCTCTATCGCCCACCCTCAGCTCTGGTATATGCTCTATCGCCCACCCTCAGCTCCGGTATCTGCTCTATCGCCCACCCTCAGCTCTGGTATCTGCTCTATAGCCCACCCTCAGCTCCTGTATCTGCTCTATCGCCCACCCTCAGCTCTGGTATCTGCTCTATCACCCACCCTCAGCTCTGGTATCTGCTCTATCGCTCACCCTCAGCTCCGGTATCTGCTCTATCGCCCACCCTCAGCTCTGGTATCTGCTCTATAGCCCACCCTCAGCTCCGGTATCTGCTCTATCGCCCACCCTCAGCTCCGGTATCTGCTCTATCACCCACCCTCAGCTCCGGTATCTGCTCTATCACCCACCCTCAGCTCCGGTATGTGCTCTATCACCCACCCTCAGCTACGGTATCTGCTCTATCGCCCACCCTCAGCTCCGGTATCTGCTCTATCGCCCACCCTCAGCTCCGGTATCTGCTCTATCGCCCACCCTCAGCTCTGGTATCTGCTCAATCGCCCACCCTCAGCTAAGGTATCTGCTCTATCGCCCACCCTCAGCTCCGGTATCTGCTCTATCGCCCACCCTCAGCTCCGGTATCTGCTCTATCGCCCACCCTCAGCTCTGGTATCTGATCTATAGCCCACCCTCAGCTCTGGTATCTGCTCTATCGCCCACCCTCAGCTCTGGTATCTGCTCTATAGCCCACCCTCAGCTCTGGTATCTGCTCTATCGCCCACCCTCAGCTCTGGTATCTGCTCTATCGCCCACCCTCAGCTCCGGTATCTGCTCTATCGCCCACCCTCAGCTCCGGTATCTGCTCTATAGCCCACCCTCAGCTCCTGTATCTGCTCTATCGCCCACCCTCAGCTCTGGTATCTGCTCTATCACCCACCCTCAGCTCTGGTATCTGCTCTATCGCTCACCCTCAGCTCCGGTATCTGCTCTATCGCCCACCCTCAGCTCCGGTATCTGCTCTATAGCCCACCCTCAGCTCCGGTATCTGCTCTATCGCCCACCCTCAGCTCTGGTATCTGCTCTATCTCCCACCCTCAGCTCCGGTATCTGCTCTATCGCCCACCCTCAGCTCCGGTATCTGCTCTATCGCCCACCCTCAGCTCCGGTATCTGCTCTATCGCACACCCTCAGCTCTGGTATCTGCTCTATCGCCCACCCCCAGCTCCGGTATCTGCTCTATCGCACACCCTCAGCTCCGGTATCTGCTCTATCGCCCACCCTCAGCTCTGGTATCTGCTCTATCGCCCACCCTCAGCTCCGGTATCTGCTCTATCGCTCACCCTCAGCTCCGATATCTGCTCTATCGCCCACCCTCAGCTCCGGTATCTGCTCTATCGCCCACCCTCAGCTCCGGTATCTTCTCTATCGCACACCCTCAGCTCTGGTATCTGCTCTATCGCCCACCCTCAGCTCCGGTATCTGCTCTATCGCACACCCTCAGCTCCGGTATCTGCTCTATCGCCCACCCTCAGCTCTGGTATCTGCTCTATCGCCCACCCTCAGCTCTGGTATCTGCTCTATCGCTCACCCTCAGCTCCGGTATCTGCTCTATCGCCCACCCTCAGCTCTGGTATCTGCTCTATCGTCCACCCTCAGCTCTGGTATCTGCTCTATAGCCCACCCTCAGCTCCTGTATCTGCTCTATCGCCCACCCTCAGCTCTGGTATCTGCTCTATCACCCACCCTCAGCTCTGGTATCTGCTCTATCGCTCACCCTCAGCTCCGGTATCTGCTCTATCGCCCACCCTCAGCTCTGGTATCTGCTCTATAGCCCATCCTCAGCTCCGGTATCTGCTCTATCGCCCACCCTCAGCTCTGGTATCTGCTCTATCGCCCACCCTCAGCTCCGGTATCTGCTCTATCGCCCACCCTCAGCTCCGGTATCTGCTCTATCGCCCACCCTCAGCTCCGGTATCTGCTCTATCGCACACCCTCAGCTCTGGTATCTGCTCTATCGCCCACCCTCAGCTCCGGTATCTGCTCTATCGCACACCCTCAGCTCTGGTATCTGCTCTATCGCCCACCCTCAGCTCTGGTATCTGCTCTATAATCCACCCTCAGCTCTGGTATCTGCTCTATCGCCCACCCTCAGCTCCGGTATCTGCTCTATCGCCCACCCTCAGCTCTGGTATCTGCTCTATCTCCCACCCTCAGCTCCGGTATCTGCTCTATCGCCCACCCTCAGCTCTGGTATCTGCTCTATAGCCCACCCTCAGCTCCTGTATCTGCTCTATCGCCCACCCTCAGCTCTGGTATCTGCTCTATAGCCCACCCTCAGCTCCGGTATCTGCTCTATCGCCCACCCTCAGCTCCGGTATCTGCTCTATCTCCCACCCTCAGCTCCGGTATCTGCTCTATCGCCCACCCTCAGCTCTGGTATCTGCTCTATCGCCCACCCTCAGCTCCGGTATCTGCTCTATCGCCCACCCTCAGCTCTGGTATCTGCTCTATCGCCCACCCTCAGCTCTGGTATCTGCTCTATAATCCACCCTCAGCTCTGGTATCTGCTCTATCGCCCACCCTCAGCTCTGGTATCTGCTCTATCGCCCACCCTCAGCTCCGGTATCTGCTCTATCGCCCACCCTCAGCTCTGGTATCTGCTCTATCGCTCACCCTCAGCTCCGGTATCTGCTCTATCGCCCACCCTCAGCTCTGGTATCTGCTCTATAGCCCATCCTCAGCTCCGGTATCTGCTCTATCGCCAACCCTCAGCTCTGGTATCTGCTCTATCTCCCACCCTCAGCTCCGGTATCTGCTCTATCGCCCACCCTCAGCTCCGGTATCTGCTCTATCGCCCACCCTCAGCTCCGGTATCTGCTCTATCGCACACCCTCAGCTCTGGTATCTGCTCTATCGCCCACCCTCAGCTCCGGTATCTGCTCTATCGCACAACCTCAGCTCTGGTATCTGCTCTATCGCCCACCCTCAGCTCTGGTATCTGCTCTATAATCCACCCTCAGCTCTGGTATCTGCTCTATCGCCCACCCTCAGCTCCAGTATCTGCTCTATCGCCCACCCTCAGCTCTGGTATCTGCTCTATCTCCCACCCTCAGCTCCGGTATCTGCTCTATCGCCCACCCTCAGCTCTGGTATCTGCTCTATAGCCCACCCTCAGCTCCTGTATCTGCTCTATCGCCCACCCTCAGCTCTGGTATCTGCTCTATAGCCCACCCTCAGCTCCGGTATCTGCTCTATCGCCCACCCTCAGCTCCGGTATCTGCTCTATCTCCCACCCTCAGCTCCGGTATCTGCTCTATCGCCCACCCTCAGCTCTGGTATCTGCTCTATCGCCCACCCTCAGCTCCGGTATCTGCTCTATCGCCCACCCTCAGCTCTGGTATCTGCTCTATCGCCCACCCTCAGCTCTGGTATCTGCTCTATAATCCACCCTCAGCTCTGGTATCTGCTCTATCGCCCACCCTCAGCTCTGGTATCTGCTCTATCGCCCACCCTCAGCTCCGGTATCTGCTCTATCGCCCACCCTCAGCTCTGGTATCTGCTCTATCGCCCACCCTCAGCTCCATCGCCCACCTTCAGCTCTGGTATCTGCTCTATCGCCCACCCTCAGCTCCGGTTTCTGCTCTATCGCCCACACTCAGCTCCATCGCCCACCTTCAGCTCTGGTATCTGCTCTATCGCCCACCCTCAGCTCCGGTATCTGCTCTATCGACCACCCTCAGCTCTGGTATCTTCTCTATCGCCCACCCTCAGCTCTGGTATCTGCTCTATCGCCCACCCTCAGCTCTAGTATCTGCTCTATCTACCACCCTCAGCTCTGGTATCTGCTCTATCGCCCACCCTCAGCTCCGGTATCTGCTCTATCGCCCACCCTCAGCTCCGGTATCTGCTCTATCGCCCACCCTCAGCTCCGGTATCTGCTCTATCACCCACCCTCAGCTCCGGTATCTGCTCTATCACCCACCCTCAGCTCCGGTATGTGCTCTATCTCCCACCCTCAGCTACGGTATCTGCTCTATCGCCCACCCTCAGCTCCGGTATCTGCTCTATCGCCAACCCTCAGCTCTGGTATCTGCTCTATCGCCCACCCTCAGCTCTGGTATCTGCTCAATCGCCCACCCTCAGCTAAGGTATCTGCTCTATCGCCCACCCTCAGCTCCGGTATCTGCTCTATCGCCCACCCTAAGCTCTGGTATCTGCTCTATAGCCCACCCTCAGCTCTGGTATCTGCTCTATAGCCCACCCTCAGCTCTGGTATCTGCTCTATCGCTCACCCTCAGCTCCGGTATCTGCTCTATCGCCCACCCTCAGCTCCGGTATCTGCTCTATCACCCACCCTCAGCTCCGGTATCTGCTCTATCACCCACCCTCAGCTCCGGTATGTGCTCTATCTCCCACCCTCAGCTACGGTATCTGCTCTATCGCCCACCCTCAGCTCCGGTATCTGCTCTATCGCCCACCCTCAGCTCTGGTATCTGCTCTATCGCCCACCCTCAGCTCTGGTATCTGCTCAATCGCCCACCCTCAGCTAAGGTATCTGCTCTATCGCCCACCCTCAGCTCCGGTATCTGCTCTATCGCCCACCCTCAGCTCTGGTATCTGCTCTATAGCCCACCCTCAGCTCTGGTATCTGCTCTGTAGCCCACCCTCAGCTCTGGTATCTGCTCTATCGCCCACCCTCAGCTCCTGTATCTGCTCTATCGCCCACCCTCAGCTCTGGTATCTGCTCTATAGCCCACCCTCAGCTCCGGTATCTGCTCTATCGCCCACCCTCAGCTCCGGTATCTGCTCTATCTCCCACCCTCAGCTCCTGTATCTGCTCTATCGCCCACCCTCAGCTCTGGTATCTGCTCTATCGCCCACCCTCAGCTCCGGTATCTGCTCTATCGCCCACACTCAGCTCTGGTATCTGCTCTATCGCCCACCCTCAGCTCTGGTATCTGCTCTATAATCCACCCTCAGCTCTGGTATCTGCTCTATCGCCCACCCTCTGCTCTGGTATCTGCTCTATCGCCCACCCTCAGCTCCGGTATCTGCTCTATCGCCCACCCTCAGCTCTGGTATCTGCTCTATCGCCCACCCTCAGCTCCATCGCCCACCTTCAGCTCTGGTATCTGCTCTATCGCCCACCCTCAGCTCCGGTTTCTGCTCTATCGCCCACACTCAGCTCCATCGCCCACCTTCAGCTCTGGTATCTGCTCTATCGCTCACCCTCAGCTCCGGTATCTGCTCTATCGCCCACCCTCAGCTCTAGTATCTGCTCTATCTACCACCCTCAGCTCTGGTATCTGCTCTATCGCCCACCCTCAGCTCCGGTATCTGCTCTATCGCCCACCCTCAGCTCCGGTATCTGCTCTATCGCCCACCCTCAGCTCCGGTATCTGCTCTATCACCCACCCTCAGCTCCGGTATCTGCTCTATCACCCACCCTCAGCTCCGGTATGTGCTCTATCTCCCACCCTCAGCTACGGTATCTGCTCTATCGCCCACCCTCAGCTCCGGTATCTGCTCTATCGCCCACCCTCAGCTCTGGTATCTGCTCTATCGCCCACCCTCAGCTCTGGTATCTGCTCAATCGCCCACCCTCAGCTAAGGTATCTGCTCTATCGCCCACCCTCAGCTCCGGTATCTGCTCTATCGCCCACCCTCAGCTCTGGTATCTGCTCTATCTCCCACCCTCAGCTCTGGTATCTGCTCTATAGCCCACCCTCAGCTCTGGTATCTGCTCTATCGCTCACCCTCAGCTCCGGTATCTGCTCTATCGCCCACCCTCAGCTCCGGTATCTGCTCTATCGCCCACCCTCAGCTCCGGTATCTGCTCTATCACCCACCCTCAGCTCCGGTATGTGCTCTATCTCCCACCCTCAGCTACGGTATCTGCTCTATCGCCCACCCTCAGCTCCGGTATCTGCTGTATCGCCCACCCTCAGCTCTGGTATCTGCTCTATCGCCCACCCTCAGCTCTGGTATCTGCTCAATCGCCCACCCTCAGCTAAGGTATCTGCTCTATCGCCCACCCTCAGCTCCGGTATCTGCTCTATCGCCCACCCTCAGCTCTGGTATCTGCTCTATAGCCCACCCTCAGCTCTGGTATCTGCTCTATAGCCCACCCTCAGCTCTGGTATCTGCTCTATCGCCCACCCTCAGCTCCTGTATCTGCTCTATCGCCCACCCTCAGCTCTGGTATCTGCTCTATAGCCCACCCTCAGCTCCGGTATCTGCTCTATCGCCCACCCTCAGCTCCGGTATCTGCTCTATCTCCCACCCTCAGCTCCGGTATCTGCTCTATCGCCCACCCTCAGCTCTGGTATCTGCTCTATCGCCCACCCTCAGCTCCGGTATCTGCTCTATCGCCCACCCTCAGCTCTGGTATCTGCTCTATCGCCCACCCTCAGCTCTGGTATCTGCTCTATAATCCACCCTCAGCTCTGGTATCTGCTCTATCGCCCACCCTCAGCTCTGGTATCTGCTCTATCGCCCACCCTCAGCTCTGGTATCTGCTCTATCGCCCACCCTCAGCTCCATCGCCCACCTTCAGCTCTGGTATCTGCTCTATCGCCCACCCTCAGCTCCGGTTTCTGCTCTATCGCCCACCCTCAGCTCTGGTATCTGCTCTATCGCCCACCCTCAGCTCCGGTAACTGCTCTATCGCCCACCCTCAGCTCTGGTATCTGCTCTATCGCCCACCCTCAGCTCCATCGCCCACCTTCAGCTCTGGTATCTGCTCTATCGCCCACCCTCAGCTCCGGTTTCTGCTCTATCGCCCACACTCAGCTCCATCGCCCACCTTCAGCTCTGGTATCTGCTCTATCGCCCACCCTCAGCTCCGGTATCTGCTCTATCGCCCACCCTCAGCTCCGGTATCTGCTCTATCACCCACCCTCAGCTCCGGTATCTGCTCTATCACCCACCCTCAGCTCCGGTATGTGCTCTATCTCCCACCCTCAGCTACGGTATCTGCTCTATCGCCCACCCTCAGCTCCGGTATCTGCTCTATCGCCCACCCTCAGCTCTGGTATCTGCTCAATCGCCCACCCTCAGCTAAGGTATCTGCTCTATCGCCCACCCTCAGCTCCGGTATCTGCTCTATCGCCCACCCTCAGCTCTGGTATCTGCTCTATAGCCCACCCTCAGCTCTGGTATCTGCTCAATAGCCCACCCTCAGCTCTGGTATCTGCTCTATCGCTCACCCTCAGCTCCGGTATCTGCTCTATCGCCCACCCTCAGCTCCGGTATCTGCTCTATCGCCCACCCTCAGCTCCGGTATCTGCTCTATCACCCACCCTCAGCTCCGGTATGTGCTCTATCTCCCACCCTCAGCTACGGTATCTGCTCTATCGCCCACCCTCAGCTCCGGTATCTGCTCTATCGCCCACCCTCAGCTCTGGTATCTGCTCTATCGCCCACCCTCAGCTCTGGTATCTGCTCAATCGCCCACCCTCAGCTAAGGTATCTGCTCTATCGCCCACCCTCAGCTCCGGTATCTGCTCTATCGCCCACCCTCAGCTCTGGTATCTGCTCTATAGCCCACCCTCAGCTCTGGTATCTGCTCTATAGCCCACCCTCAGCTCTGGTATCTGCTCTATCGCTCACCCTCAGCTCCGGTATCTGCTCTATCGCCCACCCTCAGCTCTGGTATCTGCTCTATCGCCCACCCTCAGCTCCGTTATCTGCTCTATCGGCCACCCTCAGCTCTGGTATCTGCTCTATCGCCCACCCTCAGCTCTAGTATCTGCTCTATCGCCCACCCTCAGCTCTGGTATCTGCTCTATCGCCCACCCTCAGCTCTGGTATCTGCTCAATCGCCCACCCTCAGCTAAGGTATCTGCTCTATCGCCCACCCTCAGCTCCGGTATCTGCTCTATCGCCCACCCTCAGCTCCGGTATCTGCTCTATAGCCCACCCTCAGCTCTGGTATCTGCTCTATAGCCCACCCTCAGCTCTGGTATCTGCTCTATCGCTAACCCTCAGCTCCGGTATCTGCTCTATCGCCCACCCTCAGCTCTGGTATCTGCTCTATCGCCCACCCTCAGCTCCGTTATCTGCTCTATCGCCCACCCTCAGCTCTGGTATCTGCTCTATCGCCCAGCCTCAGCTCTGGTATCTGCTCTATAGCCCACCCTCAGCTCTGGTATCTGCTCTATCGCCCACCCTCAGCTCTGGTATCTGCTCTATCGCCCACCCTCAGCTCTGGTATCTGCTCTATCGCTCACCCTCAGCTCCGGTATCTGCTCTATCGCCCACCCTCAGCTCTGGTATATGCTCTATCGCCCACCCTCAGCTCCGGTATCTGCTCTATCGCCCACCCTCAGCTCTGGTATCTGCTCTATAGCCCACCCTCAGCTCCTGTATCTGCTCTATCGCCCACCCTCAGCTCTGGTATCTGCTCTATCACCCCCCCTCAGCTCTGGTATCTGCTCTATCGCTCACCCTCAGCTCCGGTATCTGCTCTATCGCCCACCCTCAGCTCTGGTATCTGCTCTATAGCCCACCCTCAGCTCCGGTATCTGCTCTATCGCCCACCCTCAGCTCCGGTATCTGCTCTATCACCCACCCTCAGCTCCGGTATCTGCTCTATCACCCACCCTCAGCTCCGGTATGTGCTCTATCTCCCACCCTCAGCTACGGTATCTGCTCTATCGCCCACCCTCAGCTCCGGTATCTGCTCTATCGCCCACCCTCAGCTCCGGTATCTGCTCTATCGCCCACCCTCAGCTCTGGTATCTGCTCTATCGCCCACCCTCAGCTCCATCGCCCACCTTCAGCTCTGGTATCTGCTCTATCGCCCACCCTCAGCTCCGGTTTCTGCTCTATCGCCCACCCTCAGCTCTGGTATCTGCTCTATCGCCCACCCTCAGCTCCGGTATCTGCTCTATCGCCCACCCTCAGCTCTGGTATCTGCTCTATCGCCCACCCTCAGCTCCATCGCCCACCTTCAGCTCTGGTATCTGCTCTATCGCCCACCCTCAGCTCCGGTTTCTGCTCTATCGCCCACACTCAGCTCCATCGCCCACCTTCAGCTCTGGTATCTGCTCTATCGCCCACCCTCAGCTCCGGTATCTGCTCTATCGCCCACCCTCAGCTCCGGTATCTGCTCTATCACCCACCCTCAGCTCCGGTATCTGCTCTATCACCCACCCTCAGCTCCGGTATGTGCTCTATCTCCCACCCTCAGCTACGGTATCTGCTCTATCGCCCACCCTCAGCTCCGGTATCTGCTCTATCGCCCACCCTCAGCTCTGGTATCTGCTCTATCGCCCACCCTCAGCTCTGGTATCTGCTCAATCGCCCACCCTCAGCTAAGGTATCTGCTCTATCGCCCACCCTCAGCTCCGGTATCTGCTCTATCGCCCACCCTCAGCTCTGGTATCTGCTCTATAGCCCACCCTCAGCTCTGGTATCTGCTCAATAGCCCACCCTCAGCTCTGGTATCTGCTCTATCGCTCACCCTCAGCTCCGGTATCTGCTCTATCGCCCACCCTCAGCTCCGGTATCTGCTCTATCGCCCACCCTCAGCTCCGGTATCTGCTCTATCACCCACCCTCAGCTCCGGTATCTGCTCTATCTCCCACCCTCAGCTACGGTATCTGCTCTATCGCCCACCCTCAGCTCCGGTATCTGCTCTATCGCCCACCCTCAGCTCTGGTATCTGCTCTATCGCCCACCCTCAGCTCTGGTATCTGCTCAATCGCCCACCCTCAGCTAAGGTATCTGCTCTATCGCCCACCCTCAGCTCCGGTATCTGCTCTATCGCCCACCCTCAGCTCTGGTATCTGCTCTATAGCCCACCCTCAGCTCTGGTATCTGCTCTATAGCCCACCCTCAGCTCTGGTATCTGCTCTATCGCCCACCCTCAGCTCCGGTATCTGCTCTATCGCCCACCCTCAGCTCTGGTATCTGCTCTATCGCCCACCCTCAGCTCCGTTATCTGCTCTATCGGCCACCCTCAGCTCTGGTATCTGCTCTATCGCCCACCCTCAGCTCTAGTATCTGCTCTATCGCCCACCCTCAGCTCTGGTATCTGCTCTATCGCCCACCCTCAGCTCTGGTATCTGCTCAATCGCCCACCCTCAGCTAAGGTATCTGCTCTATCGCCCACCCTCAGCTCCGGTATCTGCTCTATCGCCCACCCTCAGCTCCGGTATCTGCTCTATAGCCCACCCTCAGCTCTGGTATCTGCTCTATAGCCCACCCTCAGCTCTGGTATCTGCTCTATCGCTCACCCTCAGCTCCGGTATCTGCTCTATCGCCCACCCTCAGCTCTGGTATCTGCTCTATCGCCCACCCTCAGCTCCGTTATCTGCTCTATCGCCCACCCTCAGCTCTGGTATCTGCTCTATCGCCCAGCCTCAGCTCTGGTATCTGCTCTATAGCCCACCCTCAGCTCTGGTATCTGCTCTATCGCCCACCCTCAGCTCTGGTATCTGCTCTATCGCCCACCCTCAGCTCTGGTATCTGCTCTATCGCCCACCCTCAGCTCCGGTATCTGCTCTATCGCCCACCCTCAGCTCTGGTATATGCTCTATCGCCCACCCTCAGCTCCGGTATCTGCTCTATCGCCCACCCTCAGCTCTGGTATCTGCTCTATAGCCCACCCTCAGCTCCTGTATCTGCTCTATCGCCCACCCTCAGCTCTGGTATCTGCTCTATCACCCACCCTCAGCTCTGGTATCTGCTCTATCGCTCACCCTCAGCTCCGGTATCTGCTCTATCGCCCACCCTCAGCTCTGGTATCTGCTCTATAGCCCACCCTCAGCTCCGGTATCTGCTCTATCGCCCACCCTCAGCTCCGGTATCTGCTCTATCACCCACCCTCAGCTCCGGTATCTGCTCTATCACCCACCCTCAGCTCCGGTATGTGCTCTATATCCCACCCTCAGCTACGGTATCTGCTCTATCGCCCACCCTCAGCTCCGGTATCTGCTCTATCGCCCACCCTCAGCTCCGGTATCTGCTCTATCGCCCACCCTCAGCTCTGGTATCTGCTCAATCGCCCACCCTCAGCTAAGGTATCTGCTCTATCGCCCACCCTCAGCTCCGGTATCTGCTCTATCGCCCACCCTCAGCTCTGGTATCTGCTCTATCGCCCACCCTCAGCTCTGGTATCTGCTCTATAGCCCACCCTCAGCTCTGGTATCTGCTCTATTGCCCACCCTCAGCTCTGGTATCTGCTCTATCGCCCACCCTCAGCTCTGGTATCTGCTCTATCGCTCACCCTCAGCTCCGGTATCTGCTCTATCGCCCACCCTCAGCTCTGGTATCTGCTCTATCGCCCACCCTCAGCTCTGGTATCTGCTCTATCGCCCACCCTCAGCTCTGGTATCTGCTCTATAGCCCACCCTCAGCTCCTGTATCTGCTCTATCGCCCACCCTCAGCTATGGTATCTGCTCTATCACCCACCCTCAGCTCTGGTATCTGCTCTATCGCTCACCCTCAGCTCCGGTATCTGCTCTATCGCCCACCCTCAGCTCTGGTATCTGCTCTATAGCCCACCCTCAGCTCCGGTATCTGCTCTATCGCCCACCCTCAGCTCTGGTATCTGCTCTATCTCCCACCCTCAGCTCCGGTATCTGCTCTATCGCCCACCCTCAGCTCCGGTATCTGCTCTATCGCCCACCCTCAGCTCCGGTATCTGCTCTATCGCACACCCTCAGCTCTGGTATCTGCTCTATCGCCCACCCTCAGCTCTGGTATCTGCTCTATCGCACACCCTCAGCTCCGGTATCTGCTCTATCGCCCACCCTCAGCTCCGGTATCTGCTCTATCGCCCACCCTCAGCTCTGGTATCTGCTCTATCGCTCACCCTCAGCTCCGGTATCTGCTCTATCGCCCACCCTCAGCTCCGGTATCTGCTCTATCGCCCACCCTCAGCTCCGGTATCTGCTCTATCGCACACCCTCAGCTCTGGTATCTGCTCTATCGCCCACCCTCAGCTCCGGTATCTGCTCTATCGCCCACCCTCAGCTCCGGTATCTGCTCTATCGCCCACCCTCAGCTCCGGTATCTGCTCTATCGCACACCCTCAGCTCTGGTATCTGCTCTATCGCCCACCCTCAGCTCCGGTATCTGCTCTATCGCCCACCCTCAGCTCTGGTATCTGCTCTATCGCCCACCCTCAGCTCTGGTATCTGCTCTATAGCCCACCCTCAGCTCTGGTATCTGCTCTATCGCCCACCCTCAGCTCTGGTATCTGCTCTATCGCCCACCCTCAGCTCTGGTATCTGCTCTATCGCCCACCCTCAGCTCTGGTATCTGCTCTATCGCTCACCCTCAGCTCCGGTATCTGCTCTATCGCCCACCCTCAGCTCCGGTATCTGCTCTATCGCCCACCCTCAGCTCCGGTATCTGCTCTATCGCACACCCTCAGCTCTGGTATCTGCTCTATCGCCCACCCTCAGCTCCGGTATCTGCTCTATCGCACACCCTCAGCTCCGGTATCTGCTCTATCGCCCACCCTCAGCTCTGGTATCTGCTCTATCGCCCACCCTCAGCTCTGGTATCTGCTCTATCGCTCACCCTCAGCTCCGGTATCTGCTCTATCGCCCACCCTCAGCTCTGGTATCTGCTCTATCGCCCACCCTCAGCTCTGGTATCTGCTCTATAGCCCACCCTCAGCTCCTGTATCTGCTCTATCGCCCACCCTCAGCTCTGGTATCTGCTCTATCACCCACCCTCAGCTCTGGTATCTGCTCTATCGCTCACCCTCAGCTCCGGTATCTGCTCTATCGCCCACCCTCAGCTCTGGTATCTGCTCTATAGCCCACCCTCAGCTCCGGTATCTGCTCTATCGCCCACCCTCAGCTCTGGTATCTGCTCTATCTCCCACCCTCAGCTCCGGTATCTGCTCTATCGCCCACCCTCAGCTCCGGTATCTGCTCTATCGCCCACCCTCAGCTCCGGTATCTGCTCTATCGCACACCCTCAGCTCTGGTATCTGCTCTATCGCCCACCCTCAGCTCCGGTATCTGCTCTATCGCACACCCTCAGCTCTGGTATCTGCTCTATCGCCCACCCTCAGCTCCGGTATCTGCTCTATAATCCACCCTCAGCTCTGGTATCTGCTCTATCGCCCACCCTCAGCTCCGGTATCTGCTCTATCGCCCACCCTCAGTTCTGGTATCTGCTCTATCGCCCACCCTCAGCTCTGGTATCTGCTCTATAATCCACCCTCAGCTCTGGTATCTGCTCTATCGCCCACCCTCAGCTCCGGTATCTGCTCTATCGCCCACCCTCAGCTCCGGTATTTGCTCTATCGCCCACCCTCAGCTCCGGTATCTGCTCTATCGCCCACCCTCAGCTCCGGTATCTGCTCTATCGCCCACCCTCAGCTCTGGTATCTGCTCTATCGCCCACCCTCAGCTCCGGTATCTGCTCTATCGCCCACCCTCAGCTCTGGTATCTGCTCAATCGCCCACCCTCAGCTCTGGTATCTGCTCTATCGCCCACCCTCAGCTCCGGTATCTGCTCTATGCAAATTGTTTGAGTTAATGTCTAATTATGCAAACTCTGAATTATTGATTATCGGAGATCTCAATCTGGACTGGCTGATGCCAGCATCGTTTAAATTAAAAGACATTTGTAACGAACTAAATCTTACTCAACTAATAACTATACCTACCCATCATAATTCAAAAGACCCCCAAAAAATCTGCGTTAATAGACGTTATCTTAACAAATACATCTCACAAATATATAACTAGTGGGTTATTTGCTAGTGACATCAGTGACCCCTGCCCTATTGCATGAATCAGAGAAACTAGGCTAAAAACACTGACCCCCGTATAATTCTAAAGAGAAACTATAACCACTTTTCAGAGCCTTTATCCACAACCTTTATTATTCAGAGCTTTTACCCGTAAACTGCATAATGGACCCAGTTTTAATGTTCTCTTTCTTTTCATCAATTTTTACCTTCATGGCTGATAAACACGCCCCGTTAAAGCGACTTAGGGTAAAAAATCTAACTAATCCTTGGTTCTCCTGTGATTTGAAAATCCTTTTTCTGCAAAGAATTAAGCATGGGCCTTGGCGAGGAAAACTGGTGAAACAGCTGATTGGCTGCTTTTTAGGCAATTGAGAAATAAATAGACCGGAGGAATAAATAAGGCAAAATCTAGGTATTTTCTTGATGCTATGACAGAGTCTGCTGGTGATCCCGCTAAATTCTGGAAAACTGTTATTAAACGAGGAAACTGCTTGACTGTCACGTCCTGACCATAGAAAGCTGTTATTTTCTATGGTAGAGTAGGTCAGGATGTGACAGGGGGGTTTTCTAGTTTAGTTTTTCTATGTTGTTATTTTCTATATTTGTATTTCTATGTTGGGTTTTGTTTGGGATGATCTCCAATTAGAGGCAGCTGGTCATCGTTGTCTCTAATTGGAGATCATACTTAAGTAGGTGTTTTTCCCACCTGGGTTTGTGGGAGATTGATTTTGAGTACGTGTATGTTAACTCTTCATCACGGTTTGTTGTTTTTGTTCATTCTGTTTATTTTGTATGTGTTGCATAGTTTCACCATTCAATAAAATATGTGGAACGATAATCACGCTGCACTTTGGTCCGCTTCATCCTACGACAACCGTGACAGAATTTCCCACCACCAAAGGACCAAGCAGCGTGGAATGGACCAGTGGACTTGGGAGGAGATACTGGACAGGAAAGGACCCTGGAGGCAGGCTGGGGAGTATCGTCGTCCTAAAGAGGAGATTGAGGCAGCGAAAGTGGAGCGGCGATATTACGAGGCACTATACCAACCACGAGGCAAGTGCGAGAGGCAGCCCCCCCAAAGAAATTGGGGGGGGGGACACGGGGAGATTGGCAGAGTCAAGGTGGAGACTTGAGCCAACTCCCCATGCTTACCGTGGGGAGCGAGTGACGAAGCAAGCACCGTGTTATGCGGTGATGCGCACTGTGTCGCCAGTGCGCATTCACAGCCCGGTGCGATCTGTGCCTGCGCCCCGTATTTGTCGAGCTAGGTTGAGCATTCAGTCAGGAAGGGTGGTGCCAGCTCAGCACTCCTGGTCTCCAGTTCGCCTTCTCGGTCCAGGATATCCTGCGCCGGCTCTGCGCACTGTGTCACCAGTGCGTATTCACAGCCCATTGCATCCTGTGCCAGCTCCCCGCGTTTGCCGGGTGAAAGTAAGCATCCAGCCAGGACGGGTTGTGCCAGCTCTATGCTCGAGACCTCCAGTGCGCCTCCACGGCCCAGTATATCCAGTGCCTGCCCCACGTACCCGGCCTCCAGTGAGTCTATCCAGCCTGGTACGCCCTGTGCCTGCCCCTCGCACTTGTCCTGAGGTGCGGGTCACCAGTCTGGCGCCACCTGTGCCACCCCCACGCATCAGGCCTCCAGTGCGCCTGCCCAGTCCGGGGTGTCCTGTTCCTGCTTCCCGCACTCGCCCTGAGGTGCGTGTTACCAGTCTGGCGCCACCTGTGCCAGCCCCATGCATCAGGCCTTCAGTGCGCATTCCCAGTCCAGAGCTTCCGGCGACAGTTCACAGTCCAGAGCTTCCGGCGACAGTGCCCAGTCCAGAGCTTCCGGCGACGTTTTACAGTCCAGAACCTCCTGAGAAGGCCTACAGTCCGGAACCTCCTGAGAAGGCCAACAGTCCGGAACCTCCTGAGACGGCCCCCAGCCTGGAACCTCCTGAGACGGCCCCCAGCCCGGAACCTCCTGAGACGGCCCGCAGTCCGGAACCTCCTGAGACGTCCCGCAGTCCGGAACCTCCTGAGACGGCCCGCAGTCCGGAACCTCCTGAGACGGCCCGCAGTCCGGAACCTCCTGAGACGGCCCGCAGTCCGGAACCTCCTGAGACGGCCCGCAGTCCGGAACCTCCTGAGACGGCCCGCAGTCCGGAACCTCCTGAGACGGCCCGCAGTCCGGAACCTCCTGAGACGGCCCGCAGTCCGGAGCCTCTTGAGACGGTCCGCAGTTCGGAGCCTCCTGAGACGGCCCGCAATCCGGAGTCTTCAGCGACGGTCTGCAGTCCAGAACCTCCAGCGGCGGTCTGCAGTCCAGAACCTCCGGTGATGATCCACGGTCCGGGTCCTTCGGCGACGATCCAGAGTCCGGTGACACAAAAGCGGAGGGATCAGCGGGCGGAGTGGGGGTTACGCCCTGAACCGGAGCCGCCTCCTCTGCTGGAGGATCCGCAGGATGAGAAGGTTCTGCGTACTGCACCAGAGCCGCCATAGACATTAGTCACCCTCCCTAACCCTCCCTTTTTTGGGTTTTTGTTGTTGTTGTTTAGGTGCGTTCGGAGTCCGCACCTTTGGGGGGGGTACTGTCACGTCCTGACCATAGAAAGCTGTTATTTTCTATGGTAGAGTAGGTCAGGGCGTGAGAGGGGGGTTTTCTAGTTTAGTTTTTCTATGTTGTTATGTTCTAGTTTTGTATTTCTATGTTGGTTTTTGTTTGGGATGATCTCCAATTAGAGGCAGCTGGTCATCGTTGTCTCTAATTGGAGATCATACTTAAGTAGGTGTTTTTCCCGCTTGGGTTTGTGGGAGATTGATTTTGAGTACGTGTATGTTAACTCTTCGTCACGATTTGTTGTTTTTGTTCATTCTGTTTATTTTGTATGTGTTGCATAGTTTCACCGTTCAATAAAATATGTGGAGCGATAATCACGCTGCACTTTGGTCCACTTCATCCTACGACAACCGTGACATTGACTTCCCTGCCGAAGCAAATTACATCGGAATCTGGGATCATCACTGACCAAACTGAAATTTGTGATGTTTTTAATAAGAATTTTATTTCAGCTGGTTTTCTTTTTGAAAGAAAAAATTGCCAACATGATCCTGAACGGTCTATTGTTTCGGTCCCTCATGATCCTGACCGGTCTATTGTTTCAGCCCCTCATGATCCTGACCGGTCTATTATTTCAGTCCCTCATGATCCTGACCGGTCTATTGTTTCAGTCCCTCATGATCCTGACCGGTCTGTTGTTTCAGCCCCTCATGATCCTGACCGGTCTGTTGTTTCAGCCCCTCATGATCCTGACCGGTCTATTGTTTCAGTCCCTCATGATCCTGACCGGTCTATTGTTTCAGTCCCTCGGCCTTCATCTGATGTGGAAAACAGTAAGCCGGTTTTTAATTTTCAAAAAGTCACAGAAGATGAGGTCTTATCTGCACTATCTGATATAGATTCTAAGAAATCATTAGGCGCTGACAATCTGGATCCATATTTACTCAAGTGTGCGGCACCTGTTATTGCTGGTGTAGTGACGCATATCTTTAATCAAACATTTGTCATAGGAAAGATTCCTAAATCTTGGAAAACAGCTTTTGTTTTACCACTCCTGAAGAGAGGTGATGGTAATGAATTGGATAATTATCGGCCCATCTCTAAGCTCTCCTGTTTGGCTAAAATTCTAGAGTCATTGGTGAATAGGCAACTGCAATCTTTTTTTTAACTGTTAACAATACTCTTTCTAGTAATCAATCTGGCTTCAGACCTAAACACAGTACTATTACGGCCACTGTACGTGTTGTAAATGATATTAATAATGCCCTAGATAATAGAAAGTACTGTGCCGCCTTGTTCATAGATTTATCTAAAGCTTTTGACACTGTAGACCATGAAATACTTTTGGGTAAGCTGTCGTCAATAGGACTGGGATTGGATGCCTGTCGTTGGTTTCATGACTATCTAAAGGATAGAAGTCAGGCTGTTAGAGTCGACGGCATCCAGTCAGAGCCATTGGAGTTGGTTAAAGGGGTCCCACAAGGTTCTATAGTTGGTCCATTACTGTTCACTCTCTACATAAACAATATCGGTGATGAGATAAGAAAGTGTCAAATTAATTTATATGCTGATGACATTGTCATGTACTCTATTGCTTCAACGGCTGACCAAGAATTATCACTATTGGAGACAGATTTTAAGATATTACAAGAGTCTTTTATACAGCTGAAACTTGTTTTAAATGCAAAGAAAACACATTTTATGATTTTTAATAGGTTAAAAAAGTTGGTTGAAAATACACTTGCGCTTACGAGCTTAGATGGTTCTCGAATTAATCAGGTCTCTGCATATAAATACTTAGTGATATGGTTGGATGATAAACTGTCTTTTAAAATGCATATTGACGAACTTTGTAAACGGCTAAAAATCAAGCTAGGCTTCCTCTATAGAAAAAGGACGTGCTTGTCCTCTACAAATAGAAGACAAATTGTGCAAGCTACTTTTATGCCTGTTATAGATTATGGGGATATTATTTACATGCATGCTACGGCATCAACACTTAAATCGCTGGATGCTACTTATCATTGCACACTTAGGTTTATTACGGGCGCTAGCTACAGAACTCACCACTGTGTTTTATATCAAAATGTGGGTTGGACTTCACTGTCCGTGAGACGAGAACAACATGCTCTCGTGTTTGTCTATAAAGCACTTCTGAATAAGCTACCTTCTTATTTATCATCACTCATCAATATTATAATTATAATTCCTTAAACCAGGTCTCAAGCATGGATTACACTTGAGGCCCATGCGATTTCCACAGAGTTGGGTATGGCTGCCTTTTCCTGTTACGCTCCTTGCCTATGGAATAGCCTGCAGACTAAACTTAAACTTGAGACTCTTGTCCCCCTTGCCCATTTTAATTATTTATTGGAGGATTTTTATTTTTGTATTGCTTGTAACTGTTTCGGGTAATGCAATTTCTTGTGCTGTTAGGGGAATAACCTATGTGTAAATGTAATCTGTTGCTGTATTTTTTTTGTGTTATCTGTGATCGTAAGTTATGGACAGGCATAAGCTACGGACAACAAACACAATTGCATTTTATCGATTGCAATTTGGCACTTTGAATGCACAGAGATACCGTGACGAGATCCTGAGGCTCATTGTCGTGCCATTCATCCACCGCCATCACCTCATGTTTCAGCATGATAATGCCCGGCCCCATGTCGCAAGGATCCTTACACGATTCCTGGAAGCTGAAAAGTTCTTCCATGGGCTGCATTGTCACCAGACATGCCACTCGTGGGTTTGTTTGCGATGCACTGGATCGACGTATTCGACGGCGTGTTCCAGTTCCCACTGTTGTGTCTCTGACTGATTAAATTAAATGACAGGCCATTTTATCAAATCTATTACCTTTGATTGATTACGTGATTGAATTAAACCATGCAACAATTAACTCGTTATTAAACTGGGGCACCTGTTACAGAACTACCCACCACCAAAGGACCAAGCAGCGGAAGAGGAGGAAGCCACAGGAGAACAGGGTGGATGAATAGACATGGGAGGACGTCCTGGACGGCAAGGGAGTCTACACTTGGGAAGAGATCCTGGCCGGAAGGGATCGCCTTCCATGGGAACAGGTGGAGGCACTCAGGAGAGTGGAGGCAGCTGGACAGAGGAACCAACGCGAACGTTATGCTGGAACACGGCTGGCGAGGAAGCCGGAGAGGCACCCCCAATAATTTTTTTGGGGGGGGCACACGGGTAGTTTGGCCAGGCCAAGGAAGAGCCGTAAGCCAGCTACCCGTGATTACAGGGAGGTGCGTATGAGGTGGAGGGCGCCATGTTACGCTGAGGTACGCACCATCTCGCCTATACGGATGCACAGGCCAGTCCGCCCTGTACCAGCACCCCGCATGTGCCAGGGTGAGGAGAGTATCGAGCCGGAAGGGGTGATGTTCAACCCTGCGCTCAAGACCGCCAGTGCGCCTCGAAGGTCCGGTGTTTCCCGCTATACGCACTAGCATGGAGGTGCGTGTCTCCAGGCTGGCACGTCCAGTACCAGCCCCATGCATCAGGCGTCTAGTGCGTCAGCCCAGCCTCGCAAGTCAAGAGTCACCAGAGCTGCCCGCCAGTCAAGAGTCACCAGAGCTGCCTGCCAGTCAAGAGTCACCAGAGCTGCCCGCCAGTCAAGAGTCGCCTGAGCTGCCCGCCAGTCAAGAGTCGCCTGAGCTGCCCGCCAGTCAAGAGTCGCCTGAGCTGCCCGCCAGTCAAGAGTCGCCTGAGCTGCCCGCCAGTCAGGAGTCGCCAGAGCCGCCCGCCAGTCAGGAGTCGCCAGAGCCGCCCGCCAGTCAGGAGTCGCCAGAGCCGCCCGCCAGTCAGGAGTCGCCAGAGCCGCCCGCCAGTCAGGAGTCGCCAGAGCCGCCCGACTGCCCGGAGCTGCCAGAGCGGCCCGACTTCCCGGAGCTGCCAGAGCGGCCCGACTGCCCGGAGCTGCCAGAGCGGCCCGACTGCCCGGAGCTGCCAGAGTGGCCCGACTGCCCAGATCAGTTAGAGTGGCCCGACTGTCCTCCGGTCCAGCCCGAGTGGCCCGACTGTCCTCAGGCCCAGCCCGAGTGGCCCGCCTGTCCTCCGGCCCAGCCCGAGTGGCCGCCTGTCCTCTGGCCCAGCCCGAGTGGCCCGCCTGTCCTCCGGCCCAGCCCGAGTGGCCCACCTGTCCTCCGGGCCAGCCCGAGTGGCCCGCCTGTCCTCCGGTCCAGCCAGAGTGGTCCGTCTGCCAGGGTCAGCCCGAGTGGCCCGTCTGCCTGGCGCAGCTATCGGCGCCACCGAAGTGGGCGACGCCGAAGGTGGAGCAAGGTCTACGTCCTGCACCTGAGCCACCTCCTGGAGAGGTGGGTTGGGGAGGGAGGGTGTAGCACAGTGCCGTCATTGACGGCAGCCACCCTCCCTTCCCTCCCTTATTGTTTAGGGGGATATTTTTTTGTTGTTTGGGGGTTTGTTTTTTCTTTTAGGTGCATTCCGGGGTCTGCACGTTGAGGGGTGGGTACTGTCACGTCCTGACCAGCAGAGGGATGTATTGTATCAGTTTTGGTCAGGATGTGTGGCAGGTTTTTTGTATGTTAAGGGTTTGTGTTGGGGATTGGACTCCCAATTGAAGGCAGGTGTGTTGAGTTGCCTTTGATTGGGAGTCCTATATAGAAGGGTGTGTTTTTCTTTGGGATTGTGGGTAGTTGTCCTTGCACTGCGTTGTATGTGCCTGCAAGACTGTTGCTGTCGTCTTTATTGTTTTGTCCAGTGGATACTTTACCTGCTGCGCCTTGGTCCATTCATGACGACACGTGTTACAGCACCACGGAAGAGTGTTTATAGAGCTGCTGTCTTCCGAATAAACTCTTAAAGATCTGAAGATCTTTTATATCAATCGCAGTCGATTATTAATTGTCAGCTTATTCAGTCTCATCTGAATGTCGTAAAAATCTTGGTTATCTTCACGAAACCTTGCTAAGGGGGTTAGGTTTGAATGAAAGAGTGGGAAGACTGATGGACAACGGGGATTGGGTATCTATCGTACCTTGAGGAGCTATGCTACCGTAAATATAGAATCTTATGCATTCTAATAACCGCCAATTCAGAAAAGGAAAATGCGAGATATATATTTACACTGACCTGCGCTTCGATAGATGGGTCGAAGATGGAAAACTGGTTTTCCCAGTAGAGAGCGTCCTTTGTAGAATCTTTCTGGTCGTAGTGTTGTAGAGCAGATACGTTGAAGTACCCTGTGGTTCTCATAGGATTGTCTGTCCTTTCCTAGGCCACGTACGTTTACAGCTGCAGCTGATAACTCGACACCTAGGATGTATCACTTCTTTAGTGAATAAGAGTTCAAAGTTCATACCAAGTTGCCATACTCAGCTCGTGCTGTATTCTGGCTGGTCTAGTTGAAATTCATCCTTCCAGCATGGTGATTGTCACCTCCACGTTGAAAGTAGCCCTTTTAAACGTATGGACACCAGTCCTCACGTCGTCGGGAACTAAGCGTGACTTCCGTCAACGGGCTTTTGTATTGGGGGAGAGAAGGGCGCGTTTCATAGTTCTCAACCAATGTCTGTTCACTTGGGTGTGGCCACTGAGTGAGCATAGTTTACTTATGAAAACAATTCTCTCATTTAGAAGCTAAAATTACATTTAATCTTTTCACAAATAATTTCATATTTAAACATTTAAATTGCACAACAATTCCATGTGAGTCTGATAACTAGAATGTGTAGACTTTCCCAGATACAGTTTGTGTCGTCCTATCATCAGTAATAATGTCTCAGACGCCAACTGATCTGACATCATATTCTTTAAGTACCAACAGACACTTTCAACTGGTTGGATTACAGAAATATTGTACCATTCCCCAACCTTTTGATGTTACCATACTCCCTCTGTGTTAACAAAGGGCTTTCGAAGAGTCCATTCTCTAGGGTGGAGAGAAAAGGGGGAAAGGTATTTATGGGAGTCATAAACCTCATACAACAGGGCAACTTCATGACACCACCAATATACAGCAACTTCGCACAGCCATTGAAGGGGAATGGGACAACATTCCACAGCCCACAATCAACAGCCTGATCAACTCTATGTGAAGAAGATGTCACGCTGCATGAGGCACATGGTCACACCAGATACTGACTGGTTCTGATCCATGCCGTATCTTTTTTTTAAGGGATCTGTGACCAACAGATGCATATTTGTATTCCCAGTCATGTGAAATCCATAGATTAGGGCCAAATGAATTTATTTCAATTTACTGATTTCCTTATGAACTGTAACTCAATAAAATCTTTGAAATTGTTGCATGTTGTATATAGTTTTTTTAGTGAAGATATTAATATAGTTTTGTTGTTGTAGGAGCAGCGACAGGGAAAAGGGAGTAGTTTCTCTCCATGGAAGCAGGTGGCGGTATTGGAAGCCAGGGAGAGGGTCCACACGCTGGGCAACATGACCCCAACAGATACCTACCAGATACGCATCACAGCTGTCAATCACAGAACCCTCGGACACCCCTCCCCCCCAGAAACACCAGGTGAGTGAGACATATTATTACTATTACTATTGTTACTACTATTATATTATTATATTATATTAAAGACGGGGGAAAAGGATACAGACGGGGAGAGAGACAACGAGGGGGAGAGGGACAACGAGAGGGCGAGACAGAGAGAGAGAGAGCCTAGAATGAAAGCCTAGAATGAAAATAACATTACAATAATCTGTAGCTACTATTTAACTTTATAAAGACTGACTGCTAAGTTAAAAGGCTACCAAGCTTGCTAGGACAGAACAGACCCGGCAGCAACATTAATTAGCACTGAGGTGTGAAATGAGAGGTGTGAAGCCCCTGAGCCCAATAATGGCAGCAGAGTTCCTCCCCCACCCAAACTCTGGTGTCCGAACACCCGGTGTGCCCTGGAGTTACTCTCTAGCAGGCCCAACTCTACAAGGCAGCAGTCCCCACCTTTGCCAGGACCTTGAAGGACATCACCCTCCACCGCAGCCCCAGCACCCCGTAGAGCTCCGATACATGATTGTGTCGAGGCACAGATCTGGGGAAGGGTACCAAACAATGTCTTAAATGGAGGAAGTTTGGAACCACCAAGACTCTTCTAATAGCTGGCCGCCCGGCCAAACTGAGCAATCGGGGGAGAAAGGCCTTCATCAGCGAGGTGACCAAGAACCCGATGGTCATTCTGACAGAGCTCTAGAGTTCCTCTGTGAAGATGGGAGAACCTTTCAGAAGGACAACCATCACTGCAGCACTCCACCAAACAGGCTTTTAAGGTAGATTGGCCAGATGGAAGCCATTCTTCAGTAAAAGGCACATGACAGCCCACTTGGAGTTTGCCAAAAGGCAGCTAAAGGACTCTCAGACCATGAGAAACAAGATTCTCTGGTCTGATGAAACCAACCTTCACGTCTGGCGGAAACCTGGTACCATCCCTACGGTGAACTATTGTGGTGGCAGCATCATGTTGTGGGGATGTTTTCCAGATGCAGGGACTGGGAGACTAGTCAGGATCGAGGGAAAGATGAATGGAGCAAAGTACAGAGAGATCCTTGATGATAACCTGCTCCAGAGCACTCAGGACCTCAGACTGGGGCGAAGGTTCACCTTCTAACTGGACAACGACCCTAAGCACACAGCCAAGACAACACAAGAGTGGCTTCGGGACAAGTCTCTGAATGTCCTTGAGTGGCCCAGCCAGAGCCCTGACTTGAACACGAACGAACGTCTCTGGAGAGACCTGAAAATAGCAACACTTCCCATCCAACCTGACAGAGCTTGAGAGCATCTGCAGAGAAACTGAAATTCCCCAAATACAGGTGTGGGTAGCTTCAGAGAATAATATCGCCTAATTTACAGATACGGGAACAACGCATCTTCAACCTCAGGAGGCTGAAGAAATTTGGCTTGGCACCTAATACCCTCAAACCTTTATAGATGCACAATTGAGAGCATCCTGTCGGGCTGTATCACTGCCTGGTACGGTAACTGCACTTCTCGCAACCGCAGGACTCTCCAGAGGGTGGTGCGGTCTGCCCAATGCATCACAGGGGGCAAACTACCTACCCTCCAGGACACCTACAGCTCCCGATGTCACAGGAAGGCCAAAAAGATAATCAAGGACAACAACCACCCAAGCCACTTTTTGTTCAGCCCGCTATCATCCAGAAGGCGAGGTCAGTACAGGTACATCAAAGCTGGGACCGAGAGACTGAAAAACAGCTTCTATCTCAAGGCCATCAGACTGTTAAATAGCCATCACTAGCACATTAGAGGCTGCTGCCTATATACATAGACTTGAAATCACTGGCCACTTTAGTAAATGAAACACTGGTCACTTTAATAATGTTTAAATATCTTGTATTACTCATCTCATATGTATATACAGTATTCTATACTATTCTACTGAATCTTAGTTCATCAAATCAAATCACATTTTATTTGTCACATGCGCCGAGTACAACAGGTTAGGTTTCAGGTTTCACCTTACAGTGAAATGCTTATTTACAAGCCCTTAACCAACAATGCAGTTAAGAAAATACCATAAAAAATGTAAGAAAAACACTGACTCGGTACCGGTACCCCCTGTATATAGTCTCCACATTGACTCAGTACCGGTACCCCCTGTATATAGCCTCCACACTGACTCAGTACCGGTACCCCCTGTATATAGCCTCCACACTGACTCGGTACCGGTACCCCCTGTATATAGTCTCCACATTGACTTGTAAGTAAGCGTTTCACGGTAAGGTCTACACTTGTTGTATTCGGCGCATGTGACAAATAAAGTTTTATTTGATTTTAAACACGTGACCAATAAAATATGATTTGATTTGTGCCAGGCTTGTAGCGTCATACCCAAGAATACTCAATGCTGTAATCACTGCCAAAGGTAATTCAACAAAGCACTGAGTAAACGGCCTGAATACTTTATTTTAAATAGATTAACAGAAATGTCTAAAAACCTGTTTTGTCATTATGGGGTATTGTGTGTAGAATAAGGCTGTAACGTAACAAAATGTGGAATCAGTATATTGATATGCCAGATGGATGGATTATCTTGGAAAATGAGAAATGCTCACTGACAGGGATGTAAACAAATTTGTGCACAGAATTGGAGAGAAATAAGCTTTTCGTGTGTATGGACAATTTCAGTGATCTTTTATTTTAGCTCATGAAACAATTGACATGTTGCGTTTATATTATTGTTCATTGAATGAACTACAAGTCAAAATACAAACCCTCCAACCTCAAAAGGCCCGTGGAGTTGATGGTATCCTAAATGAAATGATAAAATACACAGACCACAAATTCCAATTGACAAAACTTAAACTCTTTAACATCATCATCAGATCTGGCATCTTCCCCAATATTTGGAACCAAGGACTGATCACCCCAATCCACAAAAGTGGAGACAGATTTGACCCCAATAACTTCTGTGGGATATGCATCAACAGCAACCTTGGGAAAAATCCTCTGCATTATCATTAAATCAAATCAAACGTTATTTGTCACATGCACCGAATAAAACAGGTGTTGACCTGACATGTTTACTTACAAGCCCTTAACCAACAATGCAGTTCAAGAAATGGGGTTAAGAAAAAATTTACTAAATAAACTAAAGTAAAAAATAAAAAGTAAGAATAAAATTACATAACAATAACGAGGCTATATACAGGGGGTACCGGTACCGAGTCAGTGTGCGGGGGTACAGGTTAGTCGAGGTAATTTGTACATGTAGGTGGGGGTAAAGTGACTATGCATAGATAATAAACAGCGAACAGCAGCAGTTTAAAAACAGGGGGGGGTGTCAATGTAAATAGTCTGGGTGGCCATTTGATTAATTGTTCAGCCTGGGGGTAGAAGCTAAGGAGTCTTTTGGCCATACACTTGGTGCTCCGGTACCGCTTGCCGTGCTGTAACAGAGAGAACAGTCTATGACTTGGGTGACTGGAGTCTGAGAATTCTTTGGGCCTTCCTCTGACACCGCCTAGTATATAGGTCCTGGATGGCAGGAAGCCTGGCCCCAGTGATGTACTGGGCTGTACGCACTACCCTCTGTAGCGTCTGATGGTCGGATGCCGAGCAGTTGCCATACCAGGCGGTAATGCAACCAGTCAGGATGCTCTCGATGGTGCATCTGTAAAAGTTTTTGAGGATCTGGGGACCCATGCCCAATCTTTGCAGTCTCCTGAGGGGGAAAAGGTGGTGTCATGCCTTCTTCACAACTGTCTTGGTGTGTTTGGACCATGATAGTTTGTTGGTGATGTGGACACCAAGGAACTTTAAACTCTCGACACGCTCCACTACAGCCCTGTCAAAGTTAATGGGGGCATGCTCGGACCTCCTTTTCTATAGTCCATAATCATCTCCTTTGTCTTGCTCACATTGAGGGAGAGATTGGTCTCCTGGCACCACCCGGCCAGGTCTCTGATTTCCTCCCTATAGGCTGTCTCATCGTTGTCGGTGATCAGGCCTACCACTGTTGTGTTGTTAGCAAACTTAATGATGGCATTGGAGATGTGCTTGGCCGCACAATAGTGGGTGAACAGGGAGTACAGGAGGGGACTAAGCACGCACCCCTGAGGGCCCCCGGTGCTGAGTATCAGCGTGGCAGATGTGTTGGCAAGATAAGCAAACTTAGGGATGACATGCCAGCAACAAATGCTGACACTACATATCCAAGTATATCGGACCAAATTTTGAAAGACAAGAATTGTACTTTTGAATTCCGTCAAGTTTTTACTAACGACATGCCACTGACTTTGAGTAAAGCCAGTGTGTCTATGTATGCGGATGACTCAACACTATACACATCAGCTACTACGGCGACTGAAATGACTGCAACACTTAACAAAGAGTTGCAGTTAGTTTCAGAGTGGGTGGCAAGGAATAATTTAGCACTAAATATTTCTACAACTAAAAGCATTGTATTTGGAACAAAACACTTACTTAACCCTAAACCTCAACTAAATATTGTAATAAATAATTACATTTACATTTAAGTCATTTAGCAGACGCTCTTATGCAGAGCGACTTACAAATTGGTGCATTCACCTTAAGATATCCAGTGGAACAACACCTTTACAATAGTGCATCTAAATCTTTTTTTGGGGGGGGGGGGTTAGAAGGATTACTTTATCCTATCCCAGGTATTCCTTAAAGAGGTGGGGTTTCAGGTGTCTCCGGAAGGTGGTGATTGACTCCGCTGTCCTGGCGTCGTGAGGGAGCTTGTTCCACCATTGGGGTGCCAGAGCAGCGAACAGTTTTGACTGGGCTGAGCGGGAACTGTGCTTCCTCAGAGGTAGGGAGGCGAGCAGGCCAGAGGTGGATGAACGCAGTGCCCTTGTTTGGGTGTAGGGCCTGATCAGAGCCTGAAGGTACGGAGGTGCCGTTCCCCTCACAGCTCCGTAGGCAAGCACCATGGACTTGTAGCGGATGCGAGCTTCAACTGGAAGCAGGTGGAGAGAGCGGAGGAGCGGGGTGACGTGAGAGAACTTGGGAAGGTTGAACACCAGACGGGCTGCGGCGTTCTGGATGAGTTGTAGGGGTTTAATGGCACAGGCAGGGAGCCCAGCCAACAGCGAGTTGCAGTAATCCAGACGGGATATGACAAGTGCCTGGACTAGGACCTGCGCCGCTTCCTGTGTGAGGCAGGGTCGTACTCTGCGAATGTTGTAGAGCATGAACGTACAGGATCGGGTCACCGCCTTGATGTTAGTGGAGAACGACAGGGTGTTGTCCAGGGTCACGCCAAGGTTCTTAGCACTCTGGGAGGAGGACACAAGGGAGTTGTCAACCGTGATGGTGAGATCATGGAACGGGCAGTCCTTCCCCGGGAGGAGGAGCAGCTCCGTCTTGCCGAGGTTCAGCTTGAGGTGGTGAGCCGTCATCCACACTGATATGTCTGCCAGACATGCAGAGATGCGATTCGCCACCTGGTTATCAGAAGGGGGAAAGGAGAAGATTAATTGTGTGTCGTCTGCGTAGCAATGATAGGAGAGACCATGTGAGGATATGACCGAGCCAAGTGACTTGGTGTATAGTGAGAATAGGAGAGGGCCTAGAACAGAGCCCTGGGGGACACCAGTGGTGAGAGCACGTGGTGCGGAGACAGATTCTCGCCACGCCACCTGGTAGGAGCGACCTGTCAGGTAGGATGCAATCCAAGCGTGGGCCGCGCCAGAGATGCCCAGCTCGGAGAGGGTGGAGAGGAGGATCTGATGGTTCACGGTATCAAAGGCAGCAGATAGGTCTAGAAGGATGAGAGCAGAGGAGAGAGAGTTAGCTTTAGCAGTGCGGAGAGCCTCCGTGACACAGAGAAGAGCAGTCTCAGTTGAATGCCCAGTCTTGAAACCTGACTGATTAGGATCAAGAAGGTCATTCTGAGAGAGATAGCAGGAGAGCTGGCCAAGGACGGCACGTTCAAGAGTTTTGGAGAGAAAAGAAAGAAGGGATACTGGTCTGTAGTTGTTGATATCGGAGGGATCGAGTGTAGGTTTTTTCAGAAGGGGTGCAACTCTCGCTCTCTTGAAGACGGAAGGGACGTAGCCAGCGGTCAAGGATGAGTTGATGAGCGAGGTGAGGTAGGGGAGAAGGTCTCCGGAAATGGTCTGGAGAAGAGAGGAGGGGATAGGGTCAAGTGGGCAGGTTGTTGGGCGGCCGGCCGTCACGAGACGCGAGATTTCATCTGGAGAGAGAGGGGAGAAAGAGGTCAAAGCACAGGGTAGGGCAGTGTGAGCAGGACCAGCGGTGTCGTTTGGCTTAGCAAACGAGGATCGGATGTCATCAGCCTTCTTTTCAAAATGGTTGACGAAGTCATCCGCCGAGAGAGAGGAGGGGGGGGAGGGGGAGGAGGATTCAGGAGGGAGGAGAAGGTAGCAAAGAGCTTCCTAGGGTTAGAGGCAGATGCTTGGAATTTAGAGTGGTAGAAAGTGGCTTTAGCAGCAGAGACAGAAGAGGAAAATGTAGAGAGGAGGGCGTGAAAGGATGCCAGGTCCGCAGGGAGGCGAGTTTTCCTCCATTTCCGCTCGGCTGCCCGGAGCCCTGTTCTGTGAGCTCGCAGTGAGTCGTCGAGCCACGGCGCAGGAGTGGAGGACCAAGCCGGCCTGGAGGATAGGGGACAGAGAAAATCGAAGGATGCAGAAAGGGAGGAGAGGAGGGTTGAGGAGGCAGAATCAGGAGATAGGTTGGAGAAGGTTTGAGCAGAGGGAAGAGATGATAGGATGGAAGAGGAGAGAGTAGCGGGAGAGAGAGAGCGAAGGTTGGGACGGCGCAATACCATCCGAGTAGGGGCAGAGTGAGAAGTGTTGGATGAGAGCGAGAGGGAAAAGGATACAAGGTAGTGGTCGGAGACTTGGAGGGGAGTTGCAATGAGATTAGTGGAAGAACAGCATCTAGTAAAGATGAGGTCAAGCGTATTGCCTGCCTTGTGAGTAGGGGGGGAAGGTGAGAGGGAGACGTCAAAGGAGGAGAGGAGTGGAAAGAAGGAGGCAGAGAGGAATGAGTCAAAGGTAGACGTGGGGAGGTTAAAGTCACCCAGAACTGTGAGAGGTGAGCCATCCTCAGGGAAGGAACTTATCAAGGCATCAAGCTCATTGATGAACTCTCCAATGGAACCTGGAGGGCGATAAATGATAAGGATGTTAAGCTTGAAAGGGCTGGTAACTGTGACAGCATGGAATTCAAATGAGGAGATAGACAGATTGGTCAGGGGAGAAAGAGAGAATGTCCACTTGGGAGAGATGAGGATTCCAGTGCCACCACCCCGCTGGCTCGATGCTCTAGGGGTATGCGAGAACACGTAGGCAGACGAGGAGAGAGCAGTAGGAGTAGCAGTGTTATCTGTGGTAATCCATGTTTCCGTCAGCGCCAGGAAGTCTAGGGACTGGAGGGTAGCATAGGCTGAGATGAACTCAGCCTTGTTGGCCGCAGACCGGCAGTTCCAGAGGCTGCCGGAGACCTGGAACTCCACGTGGGTCGTGCGCGCTGGGACCACCAGGTTAGAGTGGCAGCGGCCACGCGGTGTGAAGCGTTTGTATGGCCTGTGCAGAGGGGAGAGAACAGGGATAGCCAGACACATAGTTGACAAGCTACAGAAGAGGCTACGCTAATGCAAAGGAGATAGGAATGACAAGTGGACTACACGTCTCGAATGTTCAGAAAGTTAAGCTTACGTTGCAAAAATCTTATTGACTAAAATGACGAAAATGCTAGCTAACTAACACAACACTACACTAATCAAGTCGTTCCGTTGTAATGTAATAGTTTCTACAGTGCTACAGTTCCAGCCTTCATTTTGCTGGAACACAGGAAGAGAAATCTGTGAATGTATTGTAATGTTTTTAAAATAATGTGGAAATTGAGCAAGTTGAGATGACTAAACTGCTTGGAATAACCTTGGATTGTAAACTGTCATGGTCAAAACATATTGATGCAGTAGTAGCTAAGATGGGGAGAAGTCTGTCCATAATAAAGCTCTGCTCTGCCTTCTTAACAACACTATCAACAAGGCAGGTCCTACAGGCCCTAGATTTGTTGCACCTTGACTGCTGTTCAGTCGTGTGGTCAGGTGCCACAAAAAATGACTTAGGAAAATTGCAATTGGCTCAGAACAGGGCAGCACGGCTGGCCCTTGGATGTACACAGAGAGCTAATATTAATAATATGCATTACAATCTTTCCTGGCTCAAAGTGGAGGAGAGATTGACTTCATCACTACTTGTATTTATGAGAGGTATTGACATGTTGAATGCACCGAGCTGTTTGTCCAAACTACTGGCACACAGCTCAGACACCCATGCATACCCCACAAGACATGCCACCAGAGGTCTCTTCACAGTCCCCAAGTCCATAACAGACTATGGGAGGTGCACAGTACTACATAGAGCCAGGACTACATGGAACTCTATTCCACATCAAGTAACTGATGTAAGCAGTAAAATGTGATTAAAAAAAACAGATAAAAAAACACCTTAGAACAGCGGGGACTGTGAAGCAACACAAACAGGCACAGACACATGCGTACACACACACACACACACACACACACACGATAACATACGCACTATACATACACATAGATTTAGTATTGTAGATTTGTGATAATGGTGGAGTAGGGGCCTGAGGGCACACAGTGTGTTGTGAAATCTGTGCATGTATTGTAATACATTCAGCACAAAAAAAATAAAAAAATGCATGAACTGAAATGAAATGTATGCATTCAATACTGTAAGTCGCTCTGGATAAGAGCGTCTGCTAAATTACTAAAATGTAAATGTAAAATGTTATGTTTTTAAAATTGTATTAACCGCCTTCATTTTGCTGGAACACAGGAAGAGAAATCTGTGAATGTATTGTAATGTTTTTAAAATGGTATAAACTACCTGAATTTTGCAACAGCTAATGTGGATCCATAATACGTACAAATACAAATTGATGGAAAGTGGTGTTGGGGGAAAAACATACAACATTATAACATCCATGGACACAAACAACAAGTGTGTGGTTAAAATTGGCAAAAAACACACCTTTCTTTCCACGGCCGTAGGGTGAGACAGGGATGCAGCTTGAGCCCCACCCTCTTCAACATACATATCAACAAGGGCACTAGAACAGTCTGCAGCACCCAGCCTCACCCTACTAGAATCTGAAGTCAAATGTCTACTGTTTGCTGATGATCTGGTACTTCTGTCCCCAACCAAGGAGGGCCTACAGCAGCACCTCGATCTTCTGCACAGATTCTGTCAGACCTGGGCCCTGACAGTAAATCTCAGTAAGACAAAAATAATGGTGTTCCAAAAAAGGTCCAGTTGCCAGGACCACAAATACAAGTTCCATCTAGACACTGTTCCTAGAGCACACAAAAAACTATGCATAACTCCCATATCTATTGGGTGAAATACCACAGTGTGCAATCACAGCAGCAAGCTGTGTGACCTGTTGCCATAAAAAAAGGGCAACCAGTGAAGAATAAACATCATTGTAAATACAACCTATATTTATGTTTATTTATTTTGCTTTTTGTACTTTAACTATATGCACATAATTACAACACTGTATATAGACATAATCAACTCAGCAAAAAAGAAATGTCCTCTCACTGTCAACTGTGTTTATTTTCAGCAAACTTAACATGTGCAAATATTTGTATGAACATAACAAGATTCAACAACTGAGACATAAACTGAACAAGTTCCACAGACATGTGACTAACAAAAATGGAATAATGTGTCCCTGAACAAAATCAAAAGTAACAGTCAGTATCTGGTGTGGCCAGCAGCTGCATTAAGTACTGCAGTGCATCTCCTCCTCATGGACTGCACCAGATTTGCCAGTTCTTGCTGTGAGATGTTACCCCACTCTTCCACCAAGTCTTCTGCAAGTTCCCAGACATTTCTGGGGGGAATGGCCCTAGCCCTCACCCTCCGATCCAACATGTCCCAGACGTGCACAATGGGATTGAGATCCGGGCTCTTCGCTGGCCATGGCAGAACACTGACATTCCTGTCTTGCAGGAAATCATGCACAGAATGAGCAGTATGGCTGGTGGCATTGTCATGCTGGAGGGTCATGTCAGGATGAGCCTGCAGGAAGGGTACCACATGAGGGAGGAGGACGTCTTCCCTGTAACGCACAGCTTTGAGATTGCCTGCAATGACAACAAGCTCAGTCCAATTATGCTGTGACACACCGCCCCAGACCATGATGGACCCTCGACCTCCAAATCAATCCCGCTCAACGAAAAACGTGAATCCGACCATCACCCTTGGTGAGACAAAACCGCGACTCGTCAGTGAAGAGCACTTTTTGCCAGTCCTGTCTGGTCAGGCGACGGTGTGTTTGTGCCCATAGGCGACGTTGTTGTTGCCGGTGATGTCTGGTGAGCACCTGCCTTACAACAGGCCTACAAGCCCTCAGTCCAGCCTCTCTCAGCATATTTCGGACAGTCTGAGCACTGATGGAGGGATTGTGCGTTCCTGTTGTAACTCGGGCAGTTGTTGTTGCCATCCTGTACCTGTCCCGCAGGTGTGATGTTCAGATGTACCGATCCTGTGCAGGTGTTGTTACACATGGTCTGCCACTGCGAGGACGATCAGCTGTCCGTCCTGTCTCCCTGTAGCGCTGTCTTAGGCATCTCACAGTATGGACATTGGAATTTATTACCCTGGCCACATCTGCAGTCCTCATGCCTCCTTGCAGCATGCGTAAGGCACGTTCACGCAGATGAGCAGGGACCCTGGGCATCTTTCTTTTGGTCTTTTTCAGTCAGGAGAAATGCCTCTTTAGTGTCCTAAGTTTTCATAACTGTGACCTTAATTGTCTACCGTCTGTAAGCTGTTAGTGTCTTAACAGCCGTTCGGGGGTTGCATGTTCATTAATCGTTCATGGTTCATTGAACAAACATGGGAAACAGTGTTTTTACTCTTCACAATGAAGATCTGTGAAGTTATTTGGATTTTTACGAATTATCTTTGAAAGACAGGGTCCTGAAAAAGGGACGTTTCTTTTTTTGCTGAGTTCATGACATTTGAAATGTCTCTATTCTTTTGGAACTTTTGTGAGTATAATGTTTACTGTTCATCAGTTCTCTTTTGTTTATTATCTATTTCACTTGCTTTGGTATGTAGACATTTGTTTCCCATGCCAATAAAACCCTTTAAATTGAATTGAAAGATGGCGAGAGAGAGAGAGCGAGAGACCGCGAGATAGAGATTGAGACAGACAGCAAAAGAGAGAGACAGCGAGAGATAGAGACATATCTCCATTCCTAGCATCCTCTCTCCTTGTCTCCTCTTTCACACACTGGAGAAGAAGATCAGAGGGGAGGGACAATGGATCTTCTCCTCCAATAGGGTTGAGAAGAAGACAGGATGTGAGGGAATCACAGAAAGACAAATTGAGAAAGATCCAGAGGTCATTGATTTAATGACATTTTTTAATAGGCTATAGAGGCAAAATAATTACAATTTAGCATTAACACTGGAGTGATTGATGTGCAGATGATGATGTGCAAGTAGAGATACTGGGGTGCAAAGAAGAAAAAAAATAACAATATGGGGATGAGGTAGTTGGGTGGGCTATTTACAGATGGGCTGTGTACAGGTACAGTGATCGGTAAGCTGCTCTGACAGCTGATGCTTAAAGTTAGAGAGGGAGATATAAGTCTCCAGCTTCAGTGATTTTTGCAATTTGTTCCATTGATTGGCCATGAGTTAAAACATTCCCATGATGCAGCTTGTTGACAGACTGATACGAGACTAACCCTAAACTTCTTCCCTTTTTGTTTTTTTCTCTCAGGTGAAACACACACACACACACACACACACAGACAGACACACCACACACACATGGCCTTACAATAACCCTACCCCTCCTTCGTCTCTCCATCCCTTCCTCTCCTTCTCTCCCGCTTTGTCCTTCCCTCCCTCTCAGTTGTCTGTCTGTATAGAAACTGTTTTGTCCTGAATAGCTAATCAAATTTCTCCATTGTGATGGCTGACCAATAAGATCTGTCCTGCAGCTGATAGAAAACTCTGATTGGTGTTTCTCATTATTCTCCAGAGTTTCCAAAACAGCTCTTTTACATGGGCAACAGAGAGAGGAGAGTAGAAAACAGAGAGAATGAAGAGAGCTGAAGAGATGTACAAGATGAGAGGAAATATGAGCAGGAGATGAGGAGAGGAACTCCACAAAGAAACCTGGCTTGCTATCAATTAATATGTTAATAACAGTTGCATTTCTTCAGTATTTATCAGTCACTTAATAATTAAAACAAAAGCAACCCGTTAGGTTTGTCTATTCTGTTAGGGGCGATTCTGAACCTGTTAACTCTGTCTATTCTGTTAGAGATTAGCTCTGAACCTGTTAGCTCTGTCTATTCTGTTAGAGATTAGTTCTGAACCTGTTAGCTCTGTCTATTCTGTTAGAGATTAGTTCTGAACCTGTTAGCACTGTCTATTCTGTTAGGGATTAGCTCTGAACCTGTTAGCTCTGTCTATTCTGTTAGAGATTAGTTCTGAACCTGTTAGCTCTGTCTATTCTGTTAGGGATTAGCTCTGAACCCGTTAACTCTGTCTATTCTGTTAGGGATTAGCTCTGAACCTGTTAGTTTGGTCTATTCTGTTAGAGATTAGTTCTGAACCTGTTAGCTCTGTCTATTCTGTTAGAGATTAGTTCTGAACCTGTTAGCTCGGTCTATTCTGTTAGAGATTAGTTCTGAACCTGTTAGCTCTGTCTATTCTGTTAGAAATTAGTTCTGAACCTGTTAGCTCGGTCTATTCTGTTAGAGATTACTTCTGAACATGTTAGCTTTTTCTATTCTGTTAGAGATGAGTTATATTCTGTTAGAGATTACTTCTGAACCCGTTAGCTTTTTCTATTCTGTTAGAGGTGAGTTCTGAACCCGCTAACTTTGTCTATTCTGCTAGAAATTAATTCTGAACCCGTTAGTTCTGTATATTCTGTTAGAGATTAGTTCTGAACCCATTATATTTGTCTATCTGTTAGAGATTAGTTCACCTGTTAGCTTTGTCTACAATTTACATTTAAGTCATTTAGCAGACACTCTTATCCTGAGCGATTTACAGTTAGTGCATTAATTTTAAGATAGCTAGGTGGGACAACCGCATATCAGTCATAGTAAGTCCTCAATAAAGTAGCTATCAGAAATGTCGGGGGGGAGGACTCTGCTGGAAGATGGGCAGGGACTCTGCTGTCCAAGACTCAGGGGGAAGCTGCTTCCACCATTTGGGGTGCCAGGACAGAGAAGTGTAGTGGATGTGAACTTCGACTGGAAGCTAGTGGAGTGTGCGGAGGAGCGGGATGACATAGGAGAACTTGGGAAGATTGAACCCCAGGCGGGCTTCAGCGTTCTGGATAAGTTGCAAGGGTTTGATGGCACAAGCAGTGAGCCCAGCAAACAACGAGTTGCAGTAGTCCAAACGGGAGATGGGAAGTGCCTGGATTAGGAACCTGCGCCACGTCCTTTGTGAGGTAGGGTCGTACGCTACGGATGTTGTTGAGCATGAACCTGCAGGAGCTAGTCACTGCTTTGATGTTTTCAGAGAACGACAGGGTGTTGTTCAGGGTTTACGCCAAGGTTCTTTGCACTCTGGGAGGGGGACACCGTGGAGTTGTCAACCGTGATGGAGAGCGGGCAGCCAATCCCGGGAGGAAAAGCAGCTCCATCTTGTCGAGGTTGAGCTTAAGGTGGTGGGCCGACATCCAAGTTGAGATATCTGCCAGGAGCTCAGATGCGTGTCGCCACCTGGGTGTCAGAAGGGCGGAAGGAGAAAAGTAGTTGAATGTCATCCTCATAGCAGTTATTGGAAAGACCATGTGAGGATATGATGGAGTCGAGTGACTTGGTGAATAGAGAGAAGAGGAGAGGGCCTAGAACTGACCCCTGGGGGACACCAGTCGGGAGAGTACATGGTGCAGACACAGATCCTCTCCACGTTACCTGGTGGGAGCGGCCTGCCAGGTACAATGCAATCCAAGAGTGTGCAGAGCCTGAGACGCCCAGCCCTGAGAGGGTGGAGAGGATGATCTGATGGTTCACGTTGCTCAACCGAGACTTCTCTTCTCCATGTCACGAAGGCTCTCCGTACTGCCAAAGCTAAATCTCTATCCTCTGTTCTCATCCTCCTACATCTATCCACTGCCTTCGACACAACATGTCTTGAAGCCTGACTGGTTAGGGTCAAGAAAATTGTTTGGAAAGAGATAGCGAGAGATTTGGTCAGAGACAACACGCTCAAGTGTTTTGGGAAGAAAAGAAAGAAGGGATACCGGTCTGTAGTTTTTGATGTCAGATGAGTCGAGTGATGGTTTCTTGAGGAGGGTAGAGACTAGGGGCATTTTGAAGTCAGAGGGAACACAGCCAGTGATCAGGGATGAGATGATGAAGGAAGTGAGGAATGGGAGAAGGTCTCCAGAGATGGTCTGAAGTGATGAGGGGATGGTTTCGAGTGGGCAGATTGTCGGGCAGCCAGGTTAGAGGCGATTGGGAAAGGGAGAGATCAAAAGAGGCGAGGGGAAAGAGAGTTGAAAAGAAATTAATCGAAGGCAGACGTTGGGAGATTGAAGTCGCCAAGTGCGAAGAGCGGCGAGCCATCGTCAAGGAAATGAGTTTATCAAGGTGCCAAGCTCATTGAGGAATGCTCCAAGGCCACCTGGTGGGTGACAGATGACAACAGTGTTAAGCTTGAGTGGACAAGTGACAGTGACTGCATGGAATTCAAATGAGATGGACAGGTGAGAGAGGAGATGGACAGCTGAGAGAGGGAGAAAAGAGAACATCTCCAGTTAGGAGAAATAAGTAGCCATGTGCCACCACCGCGACGACCAGATGCTCTCGGACTATGAGAGAAAATGTAGTCAGATGAAGAGATTGCAGCTGGAAGAACAGCTGGAAGAACAGCTTCCAGCGCCCCAAAATGGCGGTGGTAGAAATGGCTGCAGTTTTATGGGCGCCCAACCAATTGTGCTATTATGTGGGTTTTCTTTGCGTTATTTGTAACTTATTTTGTACATAATGTTTCTGCAACCGTATCTTACGGCAAAAAATAACTTCTGGATATCAGGACAGCGATCACTCACCTCGGATTAGACAAAGATTTTTTCTTCAACAAACAAGACGCACAAGACATTCTCCAAACACCCGGCAGGGCCGACATCCACATTATTTGCAAGAGGAAGCGACGCAGGTACAGAGGACAAAGAGCCGGATGCCTGGTCAGCACCTGGAAAAGGTGAGTGGGAAAGCTGCCGTTACTGTCAATACTACTCGCCAACATGCAATCATTGGACAATAAAGTAGACGAGGTACGATCACGAATATCCTACCAACGGGACATCAAAAACTGTAATATTCTATGTTTCACGGAATTGTGGCTGAATGACGACATGGATATTCAGCTAGCGGGATACACGCTGCTCCGGCAGGATAGAACAGCACACTCCGGTAAGACGAGGGGGGTGGGGGCGGTCTGTGCATATTTGTAAACAACAGCTGGTGCACGAAATCTAAGGAAGTCTCTAGATCTTGCTCACCTGAAGTAGAGTATATTGTGATAAATTGCAGGCCACACTACTTGACTAGAGAGTTTTCAGCTATACTTTTCGTGGCTGTTTATTTACCACCACAGACAGATGCTGGCACTAAGACCGCACTGAGTCAGCTGTATAAGGAAATAAGCAAACAGGAAACCACTCACCCAGAGGCGGCGCTCCTAGTGGCCGGAGACTTTAACGCAGGGAAACTTAAATCAGTTCTACCAAATTTCCATCAACATGTTAAATGTGCAACCAGAGGGAAATAAATTGTAGATCACCTGTACTCCACACACAGAGACGCGTACAAAGCTCTCCCTTGCCCTCCATTTTTTAAATCCGACCACAACTCTATCCTAATGCCTGCTTACAAGCAAAAATGAAAGCAGGTAGCACCAGTGAATCGGTCTATAAAAAAGTGGTCAGATGAAGCAGATGCTTAACTACAGGACTGTTTTGCTATCCCAGACTGGAACATGTTCCGGGATTATTCCGATGGCATTGAGGAGTACACCACATCAGTCACTGGCTTTATCAATAAGTGCATCGAGCATGTCGTCCCCACAGTGACTGTACGTACATACCCCAACCAGAAGCCATGGATTACAGGCAACATTCGCACTGAGCTGAAGGGTAGAGCTGCCGCTTTCAAGGAGCGTGACTCTGACCCGGAAGCTTACAAGAAATGCTGCTATGCCCTGCGACGAACCATCAAACAGGCAAAGCGTCAATACAGGGTTAAGAATGAATCATACTACACCGGCTCCAACACTCGTCTTATGTGGCGGGGCTTGCAAACTATTACAGACTACAAAGGGAAGCACAGCCGCGAGCCGCCCAGTGACACGAGTCTACCAGAAGAGCTAAATCACTTCTATGCTCACTTCGAGGCAAGCAACACTGAGGCATGCATGAGAGCATCAGCTGTTCCGGACGACTGTGTGATCACACTCTCCGTAGCCGACGTGAGTAAGACCTTTAAACAGGTCAACATATACAATGCTGCGGGGCCAGACGAATTACCAGGATGTGTGCTCCGGGCATGTGCTGACCAACTGGCAGGTGTCTTCACTGACATTTTCAACATGTCCCTGATTAAGTCTGCAATACCAACATGTTTCAAGCAGACCACCATAGTCCCTCTGCCTAAGAACACAAAGGTAACCTGCCTAAATGACTACAGACCCGTAGCACTCACGTCTGTAGCCATGAAGTGCTTTGAAAAGTTGGTAATGGCTCACATCAACACCATTATCCCAGAAACCCTAGACCCACTCCAATTTGCATACCGCCCAAACAGATCCACAGATGATGCAATCTCTATTGCACTCCACACTGCCCTTTCCCACCTGGACAAAAGGAACACCTATGTGAGAATGCTATTCATTGACTACAGCTCAGCGTTCAACACCATAGTACCCTCAAAGCTCATCACTAAGCTAAGGATCCTGGGACGAAACACCTCCCTCTGCAACTGAATCCTGGACTTCCTGACGGGCAGCCCCCAGGTGGTAAGGGTAGGTAGCAACACATCTGCCACGCTGATCCTCAACACTGGAGCTCCCCAGGGGTGCGTGCTCAGTCCCCTCCTGTGCTCCCTGTTCACCCACGACTGCATAGCCAGGCATGACTCCAACACCATCATTAAGTTTGCAGATGACACAACAGTGGTAGGCCTGATCACCGACAACGACGAGACAGCCTATAGGGAGGAAGTCAGAGACCTGGCCGGGTGGTGCCAGGACAACAACCTCTCCCTCCACGTGATGAGACAAAGGAGACTACAGGAAAAGGAGGACAGAGCATGCCCCAATTCTCATCGACGGGGCTGTAGTGGAGCAGATTGAGAGCTTCAAGTTCCTTGGTGTCCACATCACCAACAAACTAACATGGGCCAAGCACACCAAGACAGTCGTGAAGAGGGCACAACAAAATCTATTCCCCCTCGGGAGACTGAAAAGATTTGGCATGGCCCCCCCCAACCCCTCCTTTTACGCTGCTGCTACTCTCTGTTTATCATATATGCATAGTCACTTTAACTATACATTCATGTACATACTATCTCAATTGGGCCGACCAACCAGTGCTCCCGCACATTGGCTAACCGGGCTATCTGCATTGTGTCCCACCCACCACCCGCCAACCCCTCTTTTACGCTACTGCTACTCTCTGTTCATCATATATGCATAGTCACTTTAACCATATCTACATGTACATACTACCTCAATCAGCCTGACTAACCGGTGTCTGTATGTAGCCTCGCTGTTTTTATAGCCTCACTACTGTATATAGCCTGTCTTTTTACTGTTGTTTTATTTCTTTACTTAATATCTTTTTTGCACTATTGGTTAGAGCCTGTAAGTAAGAATTTCACATTTCACTGAACACCTGTTGTATTCAGTGCACGTGACAAATAAACTTGGATTTGATTTGATTCTCTGGGGTGACCCATGTCACTGTCAGTGCCAAAAGTCAAGGGACTAGTTCTGAACCTGTTAGCTCGGTCTATTCTGTTAGAGATTAGTTCTGAACCTGTTAGCTCGGCCTATTCTGTTAGAGATTAGTTCTGAACCTGTTAGCTCGGTCTATTCTGTTAGAGATTAGTTCTGAACCTGTTAGCTCGGCCTATTCTGTTAGAGATTAGTTCTGAACCTGTTAGCTCGGTCTATTCTGTTAGAGATTAGTTCTGAACCTGTTAGTTTGGTCTATTCTGCTAGAGATTAGTTCTGAACCTGTTAGCTCGGCCTATTCTGTTATAGATTAGTTCTGAACCTGTTAGTTTGGTCTATTCTGTTAGAAATTAGTTCTGAACCTGTTAGCTCTGTCTATTCTGCTAGAGATTAGTTCTGAACCTGTTAGCTCGGTCTATTCTGTTAGAGATTAGTTCTGAACCTGTTAGCACTGTCTATTCTGTTAGAGATTAGCTCTGAACCTGTTAGCTCGGTCTATTCTGTTAGAGATTAGTTCTGGGTGTTCATGTTATCAAAGCATCACTGATTCACTAATGTGCTAGCCGACATGAGCCAGTTAGTTTGTGTGTACTGTATGGGCATCGTGCACCACAACCGATTGTTGACAATATATCACACATTTTTCCTCAAAACATAGCTAGTTAGCAAAGGCCGGGATTCAACCCTAGCTGTGCTATTGTGCAGGTCACTATACAGCTGACAATGCAGATTTTAAGGGCATTTTCCCCAATGTTTGCGAAAATCACATTAACGTAAACGCTGCAGATGTCGGCTCAATCGGAATCTGTCAATGTCAAGCTCGCTGTAAATGGTAGAGGGTATACATTTCTGACTGTGTGTGTGTGTGTGTGTTTGTGTGTGTGTGTGTGTAAAATGTGTGTGTTTGCAGCGGACCCTCCCTTCAGTGCGTACCCTGCTGTGATTGGAGCTGCCATTGGAGGGATGCTCATCGCTGCCATAGCAACCATTCTGCTTTTCATGTACATCATCCGCAACCGCAACAACAACCCCCGTACGTACACACACCTACACACACACACATTACATACTCACACACTACACACACACACACACACACACACACACACACACACACACACACACACACACACACACACACACACACACACACACACACACACACACACACACACACACACACACACACACACACACACACACACACACACACACTATACACAAACTCAGATACATCATTCATTGAATCAGGTGGCTCATTCATCACAATACCCACTGATATTGCCAATTTCATTGTAAAGATTAGCAAATTTAGACATGACATGCCAGCAACAAACGGTGACACTACACATCCAAGTATAACTGATCAAATTATGAAAGACAAGAATTTTAATTTTGAAATCCATGAAGTGAACAAATTAATGTTGTCTATCAACAATGACAAGCCACCGGGGTCTGACAACTTGCATGGAAAATGACTGAGGATAATATTTGCCATATCTTCAATCTAAGCCTACTAGAAAGTATGTGCCCTGAGGTCTGGAGGGAAGCTAGTCATTCCGCTACCCAAGAATAGTAAAGACCCCTTTACTGGCTCAAATAGCCGACCAATCAGCCTGTAAACCAACCCTTAGTAAACTTACACAAATGACTGATGATTGGCTGAGAGAAATTGATGATAAAAAGATTGTGGGGGCTGTTTTGTTAGACTTCAGTGTGGCTTTTGATATTATCGATCATAGTCTGCTACTGGATAAACATGTGATATAGCTTTACACCCCCTGCTATGTTGTGGATAAAGAGTTACGTGTCGAACAGAACACAGAGGGTGTTCTTTAATGGAAGCCTCTCCAACATAATCCAGGTAGAATCAGGAAATCCCCAGGGCAGCTGTCTAGGCCCCTTACATTTTTCAATCTTTACAAATGACATGCCACTGGCTTTGAGTAAAGTGTGTCTATGTATGCGGATGACTCAACACTATACACGCCAGCTACTACAGCGAGTGAAATCACTGCAACACTCAAGAACAGACTATGGTGGGCACACAGTACTATGTAAAGCCCATGGCTACATGGAACTCTTTTCCACATTAGGTAACTGTACATCAGTAGAATCAGATTTATCAGATAAAAATACACCTTATGGAACAGCGGAACTGTGAAGAGACATACACGCACAGAAACACACTTACACACAAGTAAACATGGATTTTGTATTGTAGATATCTGGGAGTCGAGTAATGGCCTGAGGGAACACACTTAATGTGTTGTGAAAAGTGTTTTGTAATGTAACATTTTTAATTGCATATAACTGCCTTAATGTTGCAGGACCCAAGGAAACTCTAACCCTAACCATCCAGTTAACGTAAACTCTAACCCTAACCATCCAGTTAATGTAAACTCTAACCATAACCATCCAGTTAATGTAAACTCTAACCCTAACCATCCAGTTAATGTAAACTCTAACCATCCAGTTAACGTAAACTCTAACCCTAACCATCCAGTTAATGTAAACTCTAACCATAGCCATCCAGTTAATGTAAACTCTAACCCTAACCATTCAGTTAACGTAAACTCTAACTCTAACCATCCAGTTAACGTAAACTCTAACTCTAACCATCCAGTTAATGGAAACTCTAACCCTAACCATCCAGTTAATGGAAACTCTAACCCTAACCATCCAGTTAATGGAAACTCTAACCATCCAGTTAACGTAAACTCTAACCCTAACCATCCAGTTAATGTAAACTCTAACTCTAACCATCCAGTTAACGTAAACTCTAACTCTAACCATCCAGTTAACGTAAACTCTAACCCTAACCATCCAGTTAATGTAAACTCTAACTCTAACCATCCAGTTAATGTAAACTCTAACCATCCAGTTAATGTAAACTCTAACCCTAACCATCCAGTTAATGTAAACTCTAACCATCCAGTTAATGTAAACTCTAACCCTAACCATCCAATTAAAGTAAACTTTAAATTTAACCATCCAGTTAACGTAAACTCTAACCCTAACCATCCAGTTAATGTAAACTCCAACCATCCAGTTAGCATGCTGACCCTGACTAACATTAAGACCCTGACTAGCATGATGACCCTGACCCTAACTAGCATGATGACCCTGACCCCAGGGACACACATTGTGTAGTGAAATTTGTGAATGTATTCCACTGTTTTGCTGAACCCCAGGAAGAGTAGCTACTGCCTTGCCAGCAGCTAATGGGGATCCATAATAAATACAAATACATTATGACCCTGACTAGCATGCTGATACAGTTCAGGAGTTTCCATGATTGAGTCTTTGAATGAAGAGATTGAGATAAAACTGTCCAGTTTGACCCTGACCAGGAGTTATCAGGAAACAACAACAGTTTAATATCTGACCAGGAGTTATCAGGAAACAACAACAGTTTAATATCTGACCAGGAGTTATCAGGAAACAACAACAGTTTAATGTGACCCTGACCAGGAGTTATCAGGAAACAACAACAGTTTAATATCTGACCAGGAGTTATCAGGAAACAACAACAGTTTAATGTGACCAGGAGTTATCAGGAAACAACAACAGTTTAATGTGACCAGGAGTTATCAGGAAACAACAACAGTTTAATATCTGACCAGGAGTTATCAGGAAACAACAACAGTTTAATATCTGACCAGGAGTTATCAGGATACAACAACAGTTTAATGTGACCCTGACCAGGAGTTATCAGGAAACAACAACAGTTTAATATCTGACCAGGAGTTATCAGGAAACAACAACAGTTTAATATCTGACCAGGAGTTATCAGGAAACAACAGCAGTTTAATATCTGACCAGGAGTTATCAGGAAACAACAACAGTTTAATGTGACCCTGACCAGGAGTTATCAGGATACAACAACAGTTTAATATCTGACCAGGAGTTATCAGGAAACAACAACAGTTTAATGTCTGACCCTGACCAGGAGTTATCAGGAAACAACAACAGTTTAATATCTGACCAGGAGTTATCAGGAAACAACAACAGTTTAATATCTGACCAGGAGTTATCAGGAAACAACAACAGTTTAATATCTGACCAGGAGTTATCAGGAAACAACAACAGTAATATCTGACCAGGAGTTATCAGGAAACAACAACAGTTTAATATCTGACCAGGAGTTATCAGGAAACAACAACAGTTTAATACCTGACCAGGAGTTATCAGGAAACAACAACAGTTTAATGTGACCCTGACCAGGAGTTATCAGGAAACAACAACAGTTTAATATCTGACCAGGAGTTATCAGGATACAACAACAGTTTAATATCTGACCAGGAGTTATCAGGAAACAACAACAGTTTAATATCTGACCAGGAGTTATCAGGAAACAACAACAGTTTAATATCTGACCAGGAGTTATCAGGATACAACAACAGTTTAATATCTGACCAGGAGTTATCAGGATACAACAACAGTTTAATATCTGACCAGGAGTTATCAGGATACAACAACAGTTTAATATCTGACCAGGAGTTATCAGGAAACAACAACAGTTTAATATCTGACCAGGAGTTATCAGGAAACAACAACAGTTTAATATCTGACCCTGACCAGGAGTTATCAGGAAACAACAACAGTTTAATGTCTGACCCTGACCAGGAGTTATCAGGAAACAACAACAGTTTAATGTCTGACCCTGACCAGGAGTTATCAGGAAACAGCAACAATTTAATGTGACCCTGACCAGGAGTTATCAGGAAACAACAACAGTTTAATATCTGACCAGGAGTTATCAGGAAACAACAACAGTTTAATATCTGACCAGGAGTTATCAGGAAACAACAACAGTTTAATGTGACCCTGACCAGGAGTTATCAGGAAACAACAACAGTTTAATATCTGACCCTGACCAGGAGTTATCAGGATACAACAACAGTTTAATATCTGACCAGGAGTTATCAGGAAACAACAACAGTTTAATATCTGACCAGGAGTTATCAGGAAACAACAACAGTTTAATATCTGACCAGGAGTTATCAGGAAACAACAACAGTTTAATATCTGACCCTGACCAGGAGTTATCAGGATACAACAACAGTTTAATATCTGACCAGGAGTTATCAGGAAACAACAACAGTTTAATATCTGACCAGGAGTTATCAGGAAACAACAACAGTTTAATATCTGACCAGGAGTTATCAGGAAACAACAACAGTTTAATATCTGACCAGGAGTTATCAGGATACAACAACAGTTTAATGTGACCCTGACCAGGATTTATCAGGAAACAAAAACAGTTTAATATCTGACCAGGAGTTATCAGGAAACAACAACAGTTTAATGTCTGACCAGGAGTTATCAGGAAACAACAACAGTTTAATGTGACCTTAACTCTCCTGTCTCTAAACAGGACTCCATGACATGCTGTTTGGAATGTGAGTATGGAATCATACAGGCCATGTGTAAAATATGCGTCTGTAGAATGTGTGTATGTAACACGGGTGTGTGTATATCTATATATATATATAATGTGGGTATCATGTGTATATAGTATATGTGTGTGTGTGTGTATATATACAGTTGAAGTCGGAAGTTTACATACACTTAGGTTGGAGTCATTAAAACTCGTTTTTCAACCACTCCACAAATTTCTTGTTAACAAACTATAGTTTTGGCAAGTCGGTTAGGACATCTACTTTGTGCATGACACAAGTCATTTTTCCAACAATTGTTTACAGACAGATTATTTCACTTATAATTCACTGTATTACAATTCCAGTGGGTCAGAAGTTTACATACACTAAGTTGACTGTGCCTTTAAACAGCTTGGAAAATTCCATAAAATGATGCCATGGCTTTAGAAGCTTCTGATAGGCTAATTGACATAATTTGAGTCAATTGGAGGTGTACTTGTGGATGTATTTCAAGGCCTACCTTCAAACTCACTGCCTCTTTGCTTGACATCATGGGAAAATCAAAAGAAATCAGCCAAGACCTCAGAAAAAAAATTGTAGACTTCCACAAGTTTGGTTCATCCTTGGGAGCAATTTCCAAACGCCTGAAGGTACCACGTTCATCTGTACTAACAATAGTACGCAAGTATAAACACCATGGGACCACGCAGCCGTCATACCGCTCAGGAAGGAGACGCGTTCTGTCTCCTAGAGATGACGTACTTTGGTGCGAAAAGTGCAAATCAATCCCAGAACAATAGCAAAGGACCTTGTGAAGATGCTGGAGGAAACAAAAGTATACAAAAGTATCTATATCCACAGTAAAACGAGTCCTATATCGACATAACCTGAAAGGCCGCTCAGCAAGGAAGAAGCCACTGCTCCAAAACCGCCATAAAAAAGCCAGACTACGGTTTGCAACTGCACACGGGGACAAAGATCATACTTTTTGGAGAAATGTCCTCTGGTCTGATGAAACAAAAATAGAACTGTTTGGCCATAATGACCATCGTTATGTTTGGAGGAAAAAGGGGGAGGCTTGCAAGCTGAAGAACACCAACCCAACCGTGAAGCACGGGGGTGGCAGCATCATGTTGTGCGGGTGCTTTAATGCAGGAGGGTCTGGTGCACTTCACAAAATAGATGGCGACATGAGAAAGGAAAATTACGTGGATATATTGAAGCAACATTTCAAGACAACAGTCAGGAAGTTAAAGCTTGGTTGCAAATGGGTCTTCCAAATGAACAATGACCCCAAGCATACTTCCAAAGTTGTGGCAAAATGGCTTAAGGACAACAAAGTCAAGGTATTAGAGTGGCCATCACAAAGCCCTGAACTCAATCCCATAGAAAATTTGTGGGCAGAACTGAAAGTGTGTGCGAGCAAAGAGGCCTACAAACCTGACTCAGTTACACCAGCTCTGTCAGGAGGAATGGGCCAAAATTCACCCAACTTATTCTGGGAAGCTTGTGGAAGGCTACCCGAAACGCTACCTGAAGTTAAACAATTTAAAGGCAATGCTACCAAATACTAATTGAGTGTATGTAAACTTCTGACCCATTGGGAATGTGATTCATTCTCTCTACTATTATTCTGACATTTCACATTCTTAAAATAAAGTGGTGATCCTAACTGACCTAAGACAGGGAATTTTTACTAGGATTAAATGTCAGGAATTGCGAAAAACGGAACTTAAATGTATTTGGCTAAGGTGTATATAAACTTCCAACTTCAACTGTATATATATATATATATATATATATATATATAATGTGTATATAATATGTGTGTGTGTATAAGAAGAAGAAGTTTGGAACCACCAAAATCAAAAGTAACAGTCAGTATCTGGTGTGGCCACCAGCTGCATTAAGTACTGCAGTGCATCTCCTCCTCATGGACTGCACCAGATTTGCCAGTTCTTGCTGTGAGATGTTACCCCACTCTTCCACCAAGGCACCTGCAAGTTCCTGGACATTTCTGGGGGGAATGGCCCTAGCCCTCACCCTCTAATACAACAGGTGTAACGCTCATTACTTCGACGATAAACACTAATCCAACCATCACCCCTGGTGAGACAAAATGTCAGTGAAGAACACTTTTTGCCAGTCCGGTCTGGTCAGGCGACGGTGGGTTTGTGCCCATAGGCGATGTTGTTGCCGGTGATGTCTGGTGAGGACCTGCCTCACAACAGGCCTACAAGCCCTCAGTCCAGCCTCTCTCAGCCTATTGCGGACAGTCTGAGCACTGATGGAGGGATTGTGCGTTCCTGGTGTAACTCGGGCTGTTGTTGTTGCCATCCTGTACCTGTCCTGCAGGTGTGATGTTCGGATGTACCAATCCTGTGCAGGTGTTGTTAAACGTGGTCCGACACTGCGAGGACGATCAGCTGTCCGTCCTGTCTCCCTGTAGCGCTGTCTTAGGCGTCTCACAGTACGGACGTTGCAATTTATTGCCCTGGCCACATCTGCAGTCCTCATGCCTCCTTGCAGCATGCCTAAGGCACGTTCACACAGATGAGCAGGGACCCTGGGCATCTTTCTTCTGGTGTTTTTCAGTCAGTAGAAAGGCCTCTTTAGTGTCCTAAGTTTTCATTACTGTGACATTAATTGCCTACCATCTGTAAGCTGTTAAGTGTCTTAACGACCGTTCCGCAGGTGCATGTTCATTAATTGCTTATGGTTCATTGAACAAGCATGAAAAGTGTTTAAACCCTTTACAATGAAGATCTGTGAAGTTATTTGGATTTTATAGTTTATATATAATGTGGGTATCATGTGTATATAGTATGTGTTTGTGTATATATATATATATAATGTGGGTATCATGTGTATATAGTATGTGTTTGTATATATATATTTATAATGTGTGTATAATGTGTATATAATAAGTGTATGTGTGTTTGTATGTATATATATATATATATATATATACATGTATATGTGGGTATCATGTGTGTATATATATATATATATATATAATGTGTGCGTGTGTAGGCAGCACAGCCGGTCCAGGGAGAACATCAACCTGCCTGATGATGAGGTGATGGGAGTTGACGGAGAGGGAGGAGCTACAGAAAATTACCCCTCCCCTAGCCCAGGTACCCTGTCTCATTAACATAATGAGACGTAATCTCCCCCCAGGCCCATGTCATTAAAGTAGTAATATGTAGCAATCGCTCCGTGATTGGTTGCCACAATTCTATGTTTGTCTAATTTCAGTTTGAGACAAAACAAAACAAGTGTAGAATATTTACATTGTAGTCATTTAGCAGATGCTCTAATCCAGAGCATATCATTGTATACCCAAACTGTGAAATATATTTTCAATAACCTAAAATAGTGTTTGAAGCTGGTGTACAAAACAAACTAAGACAAAAACAAATGTAAGAAAAGGAAGCATATAGAGCACATAGAACAGATCTACCTCTTCTTAGACTTGTTTACAATGAGAATGACAGTTCTATAACTCACATTTCTATGTGAATTTTGGTCGTCACCCAAAATGTTGCATACTGGATCTTTAACATGTTAATAAATCCAATCAGTTCTATGATGATAAATTAATCTTCTCTTCTCTAGGTCCCTCCATGTCCTCTCCTAGGGCTGCCTCCCCCCTCTCTGCCTCCCCCGTCTCCCCTCCTCTACCCGATGAGGACAACGAACCTGTCAACGTCACCATCACCGTCATGGCAACGGGCTGAAGATCACACACACATCCATACATACTGGATAATGCTGCGTTCATAACAAGTGGGAAACTCGGCAAATACAATTTGTATTAAAAGTACAGCTATCATGCTCAAAAACATTAGTGTTCAAATACCATACTAATAGATTGTTTTTCATAAATAATGTTTTGCTGTTGCATTTAACTTCCAAAAATGCTGTTATCAAGGTAATTTCCTTAGTATGTGATGTCAGAGTTCAGCATGTGGGAGAAGTCGAAGCTCAGAGATGATAGACGAGTTTCCCACTAGTAATTACCAGTTGGAAGGGCGTGCAAGTGGATTTTTCCAAGTCATATGCTGGTATTTATGAATACAGGAGATGATGTGAATGCAGCCTAAGCACCTTCTGTCTGTTCTGCCTTCCAGGTTGAAATAAGAACTGTACTTTAACACAACTTATTTTATTTGATACACAATAAGGGTTACACACCAACACAGAGACCTACACCGAGAGACATTTCCTGAATTGATGTGATAATAAAGTACAGATGCGTTTATAACATTGTGCACCTTGAAACTACTAGTGTGATGGCTGTAGTTATATTGGCCCGTTGACAATCACCCATATTAGCACACTTCATTTCAAAACTTGACATTTCTCTAGTAAAGGCTACTGATCATAAATCATTTCAGCAAAATGCCTGTGATAGTGATCAATATGGTCGGTGAGGATCATTTTCTGTTTATGGTCCCAGCTGTAGCAGCTACTGCAACTACACACACCATGTGTGTTACTATCCTTGTGGGGACCTGAAATGTTTTTCATTCAAAATCCTTTTCCCTTAGCTTAAAATGGTCTATCCTCATGGGGACATGGGAAATGTGCCCGCAAAGGAGAATTTTCCTTGTTTTACTATCCTAGTGGGGACTTTTGGGGATTTCCGGTACGCATGAGGATAGTAAAACACACGCACACCGCCTGATGTCTTCTGGTGTGTGTGTTCCATGACGTAGATGGCATCTGATCATGTGACAGGAAGTGGTATTCTCTGGGTGCTGATGATTTCACTTAGCTTCTGTTTGATCTTCAGGAAGAGACGCTTAAACTCCAGACCATCGCCCTGTAACACACACACACACTATCAGTATCCATGAAGTGATGCAGGATACTGCAAAGACCGTCAGATATAGTCAACTGAGTGCATTCACAGTTGTATCACACACACACACACACACACACATCCGTATCCCCTACTTTGGATAGTCTGAAGTCCAGTAAAACTCTCTCGTCCAGCTCCATCAGATGAACCTTAAATATCAACTTATTGTTCCGTCTATCCAGAGTACTGACCGTTACCTGGGAAACACAGACATGCAACAGGGGTTAAAGAGGTGTGCACCTGGTTAGATAAGATGTGTAACTGGTGGGATCTGAACTAGGGCGGGGCCACATGGCCGACATTACATTTTACATTTTAGTCATTTAGCAGACCCTCTTATCCAGAGCGACTTACAGTAGTGAATGCATACATTTCATACATGGACCCCCGTGGGAATCGAACCCACAACCCTGGCGTTGCAAACACCATGCGTTGCAAACACCATGCTCTACCAACTGAGCTACAGGGAAGGCTATGTCATATAACTGGTGGGATCTGAACTAGGGCGGGGCCAATATGTCATATAACTGATGGGATCTGAACTAGGGCGGGGCCACATACCCGACATGTCATATAACTGGTGGGATATGAACTAGGGCGGGGCCAATATGGCCGACATGTCATATAACTGGTGGGATCTGAACTAGGGCGGGGCCACATGGCCGACATGTCATATAACTGGTGGGATATGAACTAGGGCGGGGCCACATGGCCGACATGTCATATAACTGGTGGGATCTGAACTAGGGCGGGGCCAATATGGCCGACATGTCATATAACTGGTGGGATATGAACTAGGGCGGGGCCAACATGGCCGACATGTCATATAACTGGTGGGATATGAACTAGGGCGGGGCCAATATGGCCGACATGTCATATAACTGGTGGGATATGAACTAGGGCGGGCCAATATGGCCGACATGTCATATAACTGGTGGGATATGAACTAGGGCGGGGCCACATGGCCGACATGTCATATAACTGGTGGGATATGAACTAGGGCGGGCCAATATGGCCGACATGTCATATAAATGGTGGGATATGAACTAGGGCGGGGCCAATATGGCCGACATGTCATATAACTGGTGGGATCTGAACTAGGGCGAGCCAATATGGCCGACATGTCATATAACTGGTGGGATATGAACTAGGGCAGGCCAATATGGCCGACATGTCATAACTGGTGGGATATGAACTTGCAACCAGAAAATGGTGGAGTGATTTCTGCATAATGCATCTTTAAATCACTGTCACAACATTTGGAATAATTTCGCTAGTTATTCTGCCTATTTAATGGAGTCATGCGAGAGCGCAGGAATATCAAACACGAGGAACTATGTTTTCATTTTTTATGGTAGATGCTCAGGAAAACTAAAAGTCAGGTCAGTTAAGGGACATGCTTTTATCTCCATCTCTTCATTCAAAGGCTCAATCATGGACACTCTTACTGACAGTTGTGGCTGCTTTGTGTGATGTATTGTCGTCTCTACCTTCTTGCCCTTCGTTCTGTTGTCTGTGCCCAATAATGTTTGTACCATGTTTTGTGCTGCTACCATGTGGTGTTGCTACCATGCTGTGTTGTCGTGGTGCTGCCATGCTTTGTTGTGGTCTCAGGTCTCTATGTAGTGTTGTGGTGTCTATCTTGTCGTGATGTGTGTTTTGTCCTGTATTTTTAATCCCAGCCCCAGCAAGAGGCCTTTTGGTAGGCCGTCATTGTAAATAAGAATTTGTTCTTAACCGACTTGCCTAGTTAAATAAAGATTAAATACATTTTAAAAAACAAGCTTTGCGTTCAATTTTGAATTGCCCTCACTGCTGCTCGATCAGCCTACTTTTCAGACCTGATTGAGGAGAATAAAAACAAACCAAAACATTTATTTTTGACAGTCTCAAAGCTAACTAAAAAGCAGCATTACCCAAGTGAGGATGGCCTTCACTTCAGCAGTGATGAATTCATGAACTTCTTTGACAAAAAGATCATGATCATTAGAAAGCAAATTACAGACTCCTCTTTGAATCTGCGTATCTCTCCCAATCTCAGTTGTCCTGATTCTGCACAGAACTGCCAGGACCTAGAATCAATGGTGACACTCAATATTTTTTATCCTGTATTTCGACACATTCACGGCCTCTAAACCTTGCAGCTGCCTACTGGACCCTATTCCAACTAAACTACTGAAAGAGCTACTTTCTGTGCTTGGCCCTCCTATGTTGAACATAGGGCAGACCCCATTTAGTCGACTGGTCGATTGTTTGGTCGACCGAGATATCTTAAGTCGAGCAGTCGCATAAAAAAAAAGACAATTGATGGGGCACAAAACACTTATCTGATTTGCACTTGTTTCAGTTGACTAATTAATCCATTGTGGGGGCCACTGATTCCGTGAGCATCAAGCCTCATGCAACGGCAAAATGTCGGACAGAGCAATTTCACAGATGCGGCTGTTTTTAATCTTTGCTATGGTGTAAAAGGCTTCACATTTTTTTTCTTCATTAAAACAGCCTGGTATTATTTATTTAGTGTTTACACTGTTCGACATGGGCAAAAAACATATCGTAATCTACCACCACCTGTTTGTCACACATATGCACGCAGCGCCTGCTCATGCAACTTCCTTTTTCCTGATCTCCTTATTGTTATTTACATTTATTATCATCATTTTAATAATCAGTAATGTCATTATCATTAGTAGGCTCTGTATAATAGCCTTGTATAACCACCATGTCCTTATCATTAGTAGGCTCTGTATAATAGCCTTGTATAACCACCATGTCCTTATCATTAGTAGGCTCTGTATAATAGCCTTGTAGAACCACCATGTCGTTATCATTAGTAGGCTCTGTATAATAGCCTTGTATAACCACCATGTCGTTATCATTAGTAGCCTCTGTATAATAGCCTTGTATAACCACCATGGAGCTGTAGGCCTAAGAACGCATCCTGTTTAGTCTTAATACCGTAACTTACTTAGGCCTATATTTCAATATATAGGCTACTTTATCTATCACTCATTCGTTCATGCCATCACAGCGCATACGAGACATTCATGCTTTGAAATGCAATCAAGCATTTTGGTTTAAATAACAAAGGGAGCTTTGAACAATTCGGCTAAACAATAAATAAAACGCAATTCACTAATGCATGCAACCGTTTTTAGTCTGCTGTAATAAAGGCTTTATATATTCCTTTTTTCCATTAGAACAGACTCTGGTACACTTGTTAACACTGTTCTAAATTGTTAGATTACAATATTATATATTTTTCTAACAGCAACTGTTGGCACAAAATACTCACAACGCTTGCTCCTATACCCTCCTTTGTCTTCATCTCCTTATAGCAGCCTTGTAGGACCACCATGGAGCTGGAGGCCTGCTCCTACACCCTCCTTTGGGTTAGGGTTAACCTAACCACCATGGAGCTGGAGGCCTGCTCCTACACCCTCCTTTGGGTTAGGGTTAACCTAACCACCATGGAGCTGGAGGCCTGCTCCTACACCCTCCTTTGGGTTAGGGTTAACCTAACCACCATGGAGCTGGAGGCCTGCTCCTACACCCTCCTTTGGGTTAGGGTTAACCTAACCACCATGGAGCTGGAGGCCTGCTCCTACACCCTCCTTTGGGTTAGGGTTAACCTAACCACCATGGAGCTGGAGGCCTGCTCCTACACCCTCCTTTGGGTTAGGGTTAACCTAACCACCATGGAGCTGGAGGCCTGCTCCTATACCCTCCTTTGGGTTAACCTAACCACCATGGAGCTGGAGGCCTGCTCCTATACCCTCCTTTGGGTGTGTCTGTCTACATATGGAAAAATACGGTTAAACATTGAGACTAATTGATTGGTCGAAAGAAAAGGATGACACTCCGTTGACAATTGTATTTATTTTTTGTCGGGGAGAGCCCTGGTTGAACATAAAAGGCTCCCTATTCCCCCGAAGTGTACAAAACTCACTAAAAGTGGCAGTAATAAAGCCTCTCCTGAAAAATACAAACATTGAGGCGATTTGTGTTTGTTTGTTGAAAAAACATTAAATGAAAAATACGCCTATATTGAATGTCCCATTCCCCTCATTTTTTTGGGAGAAAGCTGTTGCCTTCCTGAAGACAAATAATGTATACGAAACGCTTCAGTATGGTCTTAGACTCTACCGTAGCACTGAGACCCCTCTACCATAGCACTGAGACCCCTCTACCATAGCACTGAGACCCCTCTACCATAGCACTGAGACCCCTCTACCACAGCACTGAGACCCCTCTACCACAGCACTGAGACCCCTCTACCACAGCACTGAGACCCCTCTACCACAGCACTGAGACCCCTCTACCACAGCACTGAGACCCCTCTACCACAGCACTGAGACCCCTCTACCACAGCACTGAGACCCCTCTACCATAGCACTGAGACCCCTCTACCATAGCACTGAGACCCCTCTACCATAGCACTGAGACCCCTCTACCATAGCACTGAGACCCCTCTACCATAGCACTGAGACCCCTCTACCATAGCACTGAGACCCCTCTACCATAGCACTGAGACCCCTCTACCATAGCACTGAGACCCCTCTACCATAGCACTGAGACCCCTCTACCATAGCACTGAGACCCCTCTACCATAGCACTGAGACCCCTCTACCATAGCACTGAGACCCCTCTACCATAGCACTGAGACCACTCTACCATAGCACTGAGACCACTCTACCATAGCACTGAGTAAATTACTTTCTAATGGTGTCAGACCGAGGCTCTGCGTCTGTCCTCGTGCTCCTAGACCATAGTGCCGCTTTTGACGCCATTGATCACCACATTCTTTTGGAGAGATTGGAAACCCGAATTGGTCTACAAGGACAAGTTCTTCCCTGGTTCAGATCTCATCTGTCGGAAAGATAATAAAATGAAGGTAACCTACCTAAATGATTACCGCCCCGTAGCACTCATGTTGAAAGACAAGAAGTACGTTGAAAGGCTGGTCATGGCTCATATCAACACCATCATCCCTACACCCACTCCAATTCGCATACCGCCCCAACAGATCCACAGGATGACGCAATCTCAATAGCACTCCACACTGCCCTTTCCCACCTGGACAAAAGGAACACCTATGTGAGAATGATGTTCATTGGCTACAGCTCAGCGTTCAACACCATAGTACCTTCCAAGCTCATCATCAAGCTTGAGACCCTGGGTCTCAACCACGCCCTGTGCAATTGGGTCCTGGACTTCCTGACGGGCCGCCCCCAGGTGGTGATGGTAGGAAACAACATCTCCACTTCGCTGACCCTCAACATCAGGGCCCCACAAGGTTGCGTGCTCAGCCCTCTCCTGTACTCCCTGTTCACCCACGACTGCGCGGCCATGCACGCCTCCAACTCAATCAAGTTTGCAGACAACAGCAGTGGGCTTGATTACCAACAACCACGAGACAGCCTACAGGGAGGTGTGGTGTCAGGAAAACAACCTCTCACTCAACGTCAACAAAACAAAGGAGATGATCGTGGACTTCAGGAAACAGCAGAAGGAGCACCCCCTTATCCACATTGACGAGGAGCAGTGGAGAAGGTGGAAAGTTAAGTTCCTCGGCGTTCACATCACAGACAAACTGAAATGGTCCACCCACACAGACAGTGTGGTGAAGGCAGCGCAAACAGCTTCTATCTCAAGGCCATCAGACTGTTAAACAGCCATCACTAACACAGAGAGGATGCTGCCTACATACTGACTCGAATCATTGGCCACTTTAATAAATGGATCACTAGTCACTTTAATAATGTTTACATATCTTGCAATACTCATCTCATATGTAAATACTTTATACCATCTATTGCATCTTGCCTATGCGGCTCTGTCATTGCTCATCCATTATATTCTTATTCCATTCATTTACTTGTTTGTGAGTATTAGGTAGTTGTTGTGGAATTCTTAGATTACATGTCAGATATTGCTGGACAGTCGGAACTTGAAGCACAAGCATTTCGCTACACTCGCATAAACATCTGCTAACCATGTGTATGTGACCAATGTCATGACGTTGGCCTCTTTGGGTACAGGGAGGACAGTTGACCCCCTCCCCTTTGTACCATCACCCAACCTACCTTCCCCAACCACCCAGGCCCTGTGTGAAAGGGTTGTAAAAACTCTAAGAGGAGAATCTCCTACCACATGTTTCATAGAGAGACAAAGGAAATTCTTCCAACTCATAGAATTGAAGAACCGAGCGACATTTGTGTTCTGGAGAAGGTATGGAAGATTGGTGAAGAATCCAGCTACGAACTGGTCCGCTTGGTACAATTTTGTGATACTCAGAAGAGACAATATAGCCATATTACCATAAAACTGTTTATATAATAGCCTCAGCGATGAGACTTGCATCATAATGGTTGTATAAAATGTATTAATAAGGATAAAGCTATTTGTAATACATTGAGATGCTATGTACTGATGTTAATGTGATAAGCTTGGTACAGAAATCCAATTCTAACTCAGTCATCGGCACGCCCCCCAGGGACACAGACAGGACCAGGCGTCATTTGACAAGCCTGTTCTAGGGTCACCTATAAAACCCCCCACCCTGATTTACTTTCTTTAGACCAGGCCTCCACTCAATTGATGAGTTGACCAATAGGTTTGACCATCCAAGTACTCTACTGAAAGTGAACTATACCACGTGGTTAACTTTTAGACTATTGATACCGACAGAATAAGAACAAGTCTTTGATATTAATTATTAGTCTGCAGCTAAGTAAATTATATCATTGAACGCGAAGACCAACGAAACATCCATTCTATAACGACATTAATGAATGTCGCTTTGAAAGATCCATTCTAACAGAGAGAGAGAGAGAACTCTCCAACAGAACGACTCTTCAACAAGGATCCCGACAACACACTGAGCGTAACTATATATTGATTGCAATTGTTCCCGAATGAGTGAGCGTTCAATTGTCAATTGTTAATATTAATGAACTCTGTAGGTATGCATCCTCAGCTGACTTTTTATGACCCATTGTTCTAAAAGACACCAGCCAGGCCTGTTTAGACCATTAGGGCACATTACTCTACCAATCCTTTGTGACGATAATTACTGTTTGTATGTTTTCTGTTAATTACTTAGTGTAGTAAATAAATGATTTTAAGACAATTGATGTATGGATGATTTTAGTAAAGACTGGGTTCGTGCAGCTACAACAATTTACGACGTTTGGAATGAGACTGGACGCGAGGTAAAATACACCATTTAACCTGTTAGGGCTAGGGGGCAGTATTTACACGGCCGGATAAAAAAACGTACCCGATTTAATCTGGTTACTACTCCTGCCCAGTAACTAGAATATGCATATCATTATTGGCTTTGGATAGAAAACACCCTAAAGTTTCTAAAACTGTTTGAATGGTGTCTGAGTATAACAGAACTCATATGACAGGCAAAAACCTGAGAAGGTTTCATGCAGGAAGTGGCCTGTCTGACAAGGAGTCGTTCTTCTTGTCTCTGTTTATTGAAGAGTGGGGATCTTAGCTGCAACGTGACACTTCCTACGGCTTCCATAGGCTCTCAGAGCCCGGGAAAAAGTTGAACGATGACGAGGCAGCCTCAGGCTGAAACACATAATCGCCTTTGCCAAGTGGCCGATAAGAGGACAAAGGAATTAGGCGCGTGCCCGACTCGACCCCGTGCTGTATTTTCTTTCGGCTGTTTACCTAATTGCAGATTCCCGGTCGGAATATTATAGCTTTTTTAAGAGAAAAATGGCATAAAAATTTATTTTAAACAGCGGTTGACATGCTTTGAAGTACGGTAATGAAATATTTAGAAATCTTTTGTCACGAAATGCGCCGTGCGCATGACCGTTGTTTGCCATTGGGATAGTGTCTTGAACGCACAAACAAAACGCCGCTGATGGAACATAACTATGGATTATTTTGGACCAAACCTACATTTGTTATTGAAGTAGAAGTCCTGGGAGTGCATTCTGACGAAGAACAGGAAAGGTAATTAAACTTTTCTAATAGTAAACCGGAGTTTGGTGAAGGCTAAACTTGGTGGGTGTCTAAATGGCTAGCCCTGTGATGCCGGGATATCTACTGAGAATATTGCAAAATGTGCTTTCACCGAAAAGCTATTTTAAAATCGGACATATCGAGTGCATAGAGGAGTTCTGTATCTATAATTCTTAAAATAATTGTTATGCTTTTTGTGAACGTTTATCGTGAGTAATTTAGTAAATTGTTAGTAAATTCGCCGGAAGTTTGCGGGGGGTATGCTAGTTCTGAACGTCACATGCTAATGTAAAAAGCTGGTTTTTGATATAAATATGAACTTGATTGAACAAAACATGCATGTATTGTATAACATAATGTCCTAGGTGTGTCATCTGATGAAGATCATCAACGGTTAGTGCTGCATTTAGCTGTCTTCTGGGTTTTTGTGACATTATATGCTAGCTTGAAAAATGGGTGTCTGATTATTTCTGGCTGGGTACTCTGCTGACATAATCTAATGTTTTGCTTTCGTTGTAAAGCCTTTTTGAAATCGGACAGTGTGGTTAGATTAACGAGAGTCTTGTCTTTAAATAGCTGTAAAATAGTCATATGTTTGAGAAATTGAAGTAATAGCATTTCTAAGGTATTTGAAAATCGCGCCACAGGATTCAACTGGCTGTTACGTAGGTGGGACGATTTGGTGCCACCTGCCCTAGAGAGGTTAAACCAGAAGATAATTGGCCTATACTATAATATATGTTATAATATAGGAAAGTTATATTAGGAAAATTATAACTTTGTAATCTGAATATTTTCCTTGGTGCCCCGATCTCCTAGTTAATTACAATTAAACGATTAATCAGTTTAATCGCGTGATAATAATTACAGGGAGTTAATTGATAAACATGTCTTCAGTTTAATGGTACCCCAAAGACACGACACCAATAACATTTGATTTGATTGATGATGCTACACTCGCAGTTGTAACCCATATTACCGGCTCTACATTTCTTTATATTGGAGTTGGATGCATCTCCATTGGCGGGCCGCATTTTACATTCATAAACCAACATTTTAGCGTTTATAAAAAATGTCTTTACAGGGTTACATATTCATTTCTAGGACACAACCGATGCTTCAGAAGTAGCTACAATCAATATAGGCTGCATCCCTCATATCTTCTGGTGCTCCGGACTCTTATTGTTCTCATAACTTCTGTGAATTGGGAGCACCAATGCTACCAACAAAATGTTTTAATTTAGAGTTGTTCCGAGTCAGACAAAACTAGTATTTGGTGCAGGTGTATTTGAAAGTGGGTGAGTACCTGGTTGGTACAGGTGTCTTTAAAAAGGTGTGTGTGTGTAATGTAAAAATGGTTGGTGCAGGTATGTGTACCTGGTAGGTGCAGGTGTCTTTAAAAAGGTGTGTGTGTGTGTACCTGGTGTGTAATGTAAAAATGGTTGGTGCATGTATGTCTACCTGGTTGGTACAGATGACTTTAAAAAGGTGTGTGTGTGTGTAATGTAAAAATGGTTGGTGCAGGTATGTCTGAAGGGGTGTGTGTGTACCTGGTTGGTGCAGGTGTGTTTGAAGGTGTGGCCCAGGTCGATACAGGTGTCCCTCAGAGCGGAGCAGGAAGCTGAAGAGTCCAGAGTCGTAAAGAACCTCGTCATCCTCCGAACCAGCCGCTGCCACGGGGTCTACACACACACACACACACACACACACACACACGAGAGAACAACAATGAGATACGTTTAATTGATATAGAAAACAAGCAATAATACCGGAAAATAAAAACACAAAAATTATTTCATGTTAAGTCCCAGGGTCTTTAGCTTAGAGATGAGTTTTGTGGGCGCTGAGCTGTAGTCAATGAACAGCATTCTCACATAGGTGTTCCTTTTTTCCTGGTGGGAAAGGGCAGTGTGGAGTGCAATAGAGATTGCGTCATCTGTGGATCTGTTGGGGCGATATGCAAATTGGAGTGGGTCTAGGGTTGCTGGGATGATGGTGTTGATACCAGCCATGACCAGCCTTTCAAAGCACTTCATGGCTACCGACATGAGTGCTACGGGGCAGTAATCATTTAGGTAGGTTACCTCCGTTTTCTTTGGCCCAGGGACTATGGTGGTCTGCTTGAAACATGTAGGTATTACAGACTCGGTCAGGGAGAGGTTGAAAATGTCAGTGAAAACACTTTCCAGGTGGTCCGCGCATGCTTTGAGTACACGTCCTGGTAATCCGTCTGACCATGCGGCTTTGTGAATGTTGACCTGTTTAAAAAGGTCTTGCTCACATCGGCTACGGAGACCGTGATCACATAGTCATCCGGAACAGCTAATGCTCTCATGCATGCTTCAGTGTTTCTTGCCTAAAAGCAAGCATAAAAGGCATTTAGCTCGTCTGGTAGGCTCTCGTCACTGGGCAGCTCAAGGCTGAGTTTCCCTTCATAGTCCGTAAAAGTTTTCAAGCCCTGCCACATCCGACGAGCGTCAGAGCCGGTGTAGTACGATTCAGTCTTAGTCCTGTATTGAAACTTTGCCTGTTTGATGGTCTGAGTGCTTAGCAGGATTTCTTATAAGTGCCCCGCTCCTTGAAAGCGGAAGCTCTAGCCTTTAGCTCAGTGCGGGTGTTGCCTGTATTCCATGACTTCTGGTTGGGAAATGTACGTATGGTCACTGTAGGGACAACGTCATCGATGCATTGATAAAGCCGGTGACTGAGGTGGTGTACTCCTCAATGCCATTGGATGAATCCCGGAACATATTCCAGTCTGTGCAGCAAAACAGTCCTGTAGTTTAGCATCCGCGTCATCTGACCACTTCTGTATTGAGTGAGTCACTGGTACTTCCTGCTTTAGTTTTTCCTCACAGGCAGGAAACCGGAGGATAGAATTGCGGTCAGATTTGCCAAATGGAGGGCGAGGGAGTTTTGTATGCGTCTCTGTGTTTGGAGTAAAAGTGGTCTAGTTTTTTTCCCTCTGGTTGTACATGTGACATGCTGGTAGAAATGAGGTAAAACAGATTGAAGTTTGCCTGCATTAAAGTCCCCGGCCACTAGGAGCGCCGTGTTACTTTCGGTACCTCTGTCAAAATGTGAAGCACATCACCCCTGATTGAGGATCAAGTCTTGTCTTTCAACACAGCCCATGTCTCCTTAAAGCGCCAGAGCGCCGTGCCTGCTCCACTTACTCATTGCTAGCTCTAGTCTGTCTTGAGGAACCACTGAACTCAGGAACCACTGGGAGTCTGGACTGAGGAACCACTGGGAGTCTGGACTGAGGAACCACTGGGAGTCTGTCCTGAGGAACCACTGGGAGTCTGGACTGTATCATGTTATCTCCTCTCTCATACTGACTCTAGTCTGTCCTGAGGAACCACTGAACTCACTGGGAGTCTGGGCTTCATCTCCACTCATGCTGCACAGAACTTAACACATTTGAATAACGCACGTAGAAATGTTAAACTGTTCATTACTGCTACAACACTTTACAATGCAAGATAGCCTACAAAGCTGGAAGCTACAGGTAACTTCCCTTGCTAGTATACAGCTGCAGCTAACATCAATTCACATACCCTAGTACCTTGTTTGTGATACCGTGTGTATCATAACACAAAATATTGCTGATTGTCACCAAAAATGTTATTAATTCACTTTCTCCCCTGGCTCACGTCTCTACCAGTGAAGCTCATCTTTGCTCGAGCCCCGAACTGACAGTGTGTGAATGAGTCTTCAAAATAAAAGTACAATGTAATTTGTCACATGCACCAAATACAACAGTGAAAGCCCTTAAACAACAGTTAAGATTTTTTTTTTAATAATAATAAAAGTAGCAAATAATTAAAGAGCAGCAGTAAAATAACAATAGCGAGGCTATATATAGGGGGCACCGGTTAGTCAAGGTGCATTTTTGACTCTAGTGGGACAGCGGCACTTTTATAAAAGAGATTGGTAAAAACAAAGTCAAATTAATTGTATGATTGATTAATTAAATGCATACATTCAAGTATTGTCAAAGGTAATGATATTGAACTCTACAGATCTGTCTGGATCAAGTACTATTCTGTGACTGGCTAATACGCCTTCTTTATTTGTCTTGGTATCGGGTATCATTTTGGTATCGAGATGGTTTTGGTATCAAGTAGGAATCGTTTTGGTATCGAGTAGGAATTGATTTGGTATCGTGATACTAACCTGTGTTGGGTTCTGAGAATATGAAATGTTACTTATTCATGTCACTGATGGGGTGTTAAGGTTGGAGGGTCTACACCAGAAGTTAAGGGTTATAGGAAGAAGGTACAGTTGAAGTCGGAAGTTCACATACACTTAGGTTTGAGTCATTAAAACTCGTTTTTCAACCACTCCACAAATTTCTTGTTAACAAACTAGTTTTGGCAAGTCGGTTAGGACATCTACTTTGTGCATGACAAGTAATGTTTCCAACAATTGTTTACAGATTATTTCACTTATAATTCACTGTATCACAATTCCAATGGGTCAGAAGTTAACATACACTAAGTTGACTGTGCCTTTAAAGAGCTTGGAAAATTCCAGAAAATGATGTCATGGCTTTAGAAGCTTCTGATAGGCTATTTGATATCATTTGAGTCAATTGGAGGTGTACCTGTGGATGTATTTCAAGGCCTACCTTCAAACTCACTGCCTCTTTGCTTGACATCAAGGGAAAATCAAAAGAAATCAGCAAAGATCTCAGAAAAAAAATTGTAGACCTCCACAAGTCTGGTTCATCCTTGGGAGCAATTTCCAAACAACTGAAGGTACCACGTTCATCGGTACAAACAATAGTATGCAAGTATAAACACCATGGGACCACGCAGCCGTCATACCGCTCAGGAAGGAGACGCGTTCTGTCTCCTAGAGATGAAAGTACTTTGGTGCGAAAAGTGCAAATCAATCCCAGAACAGCAGCAAAGGACCTTGTGAAGATGCTGGAGGAAACAGGTACAAAAGTATCTATATCCACAGTAAAACGAGTCCTATATCGACATAACCTGAAAGGCCGCTCAGCAAGGAAAAAGCCACTGCTCCAAAACCGCCATAAAAAAGCCAGACTACGGTTTGCAATTGCACAATGGGGACAAAGATCGTACATTTTGGAGAAATGTCCTCTGGTCTGATGAAACAAAAATAGAATTGTTTGGCCATAATGGCCATCGTTATGTTTGGAGGAAAAAGGGGGAGGCTTGCAAGCCGAAGAACACCATCCCAACCGTGAAGCACGGGGGTGGCAGCATCATGTTGTGGGGGTGCTTTGCTGCAGGAGGGACTGGTGCACTTCACAAAATAGATGGCATCAGGAAGAAGGAAAATGATGTGGATATATTGAAGCAACAACTCAAGACATCAGTCAGGAAGTTAAAGCTTAGTTGCAAATGGGTCTTCCAACTGGACAATGACCCCAAGCATACTTCCAAAGTTGTGGAAAAATGGCTTAAGGACCACAAAGTCAAGGTATTGGAGTGGCCATCACAAAGCCTTGACCTCAATCCCATAGAAAATGTGTGGGCAGAACTGAAAAAGCGTGTGCTAGCGAGGCCTACAAACCTGACTCAGTTACACCAGCTCTGTCAGGAGGAATGGGCCAAAAGCGATTACATGTGACAGGCATTGATAAGGGGAGACGTGTGGACATCTTAGAAACTAACAATGTCACTGAGGGAGAGAGGGTAATGTATAACGTTTACATTATGTTAGGATATGTCATTGTTAGCCATCAGGGATCCTCTGGGAGGAGAATAGACACAGTCTGGTATCAATAACCATGACAGCCTTGAGTTGGGGAGGAGTGAGCACTTTGGAGTAGAGGTCAGGTCAGATGAAGTGAGGAAGAACAGATATCACTAAGGTTCTGCTAGCAACAGGGATGCATTAGCTGTTCGGTTGTGGTGGAGGAGACTCAGCCTAGGAGAAAGGGTTAAATATCAGTGCTTTGTGTGAAATGTTTTGTTGTCTGAATTACAGCTGTAACAACCCTTTGGGAAGAATAAAAAAGTTGGTTAACCTGTTTAGGATAGGGGGCAGTATTTTCACGTCCGGATAAAAAAACGTACCCGATTTAATCTGGTTATTACTCCTGCCCAGAAACTAGAATATGCATATAATTGTTTGATTTGGATAGAAAACACCCTAAAGTTTCTAAAACTGTTTGAATGGTGTCTGAGTATTACAGAACTCATATGGCAGGCAAAAACCTGAGAAGATTCCATACAGGAAGTGCCCTCTCTTGTTAAGTTCATGTTTTAAGTATCCCTATATTTCTGTTATTACGGGGCTATCACTCAGTCAAGAGTGCGCCTGCGCAGGAAGTTAGTTCGTTGATGGACCTAGCCGTGAGTGTAATGGCTACCTTGTAGTGTGTTCATACAGTATAGTAAACTTTGTTAAACTGGAACCTTGTCGTTGTGTCATTTCGAGTTAACATTGGTAGCAGAGGATGGCTAATAACTACAATGTGCCACCTCGCTTCGACGAGAAGAGGTCGTACGAAAGTTGGAAAAATGAACTTGGAATCTGGACACGGGTTACTAATCTGGACGCGAAAAAGCAAGCACTTGCGGTGGTATTATCGCTCGAGGGAAGAGCGAGAGATACAGCACTGGAAATATCCGTTGAGGATTTGAACAATGATGATGGTATGGGAACTTTGATCAGAGCACTGGATTCTGTATTTCTTAAAGAAGAGAAAGACCGTGCCTACGAGGCATATTCAAACTTTGACAGTGTTGAGAGAGATATTTCGGTTGCAATGACGGACTACGTCATTGATTTCGAACAAAGGTACAATAGGATGCGCAAGTACGACATGGTTCTCCCGGATGCAGTGTTAGCTTTCAAGTTGCTAGATACAGCCTGTCTAGATGGTAGGGAGAAACAGTTGGCTTTGACTGCTTGTACTGTACTGACTTTTGCATCAATGAAGTCGGCACTAAAAATAATTTTTGGTGAAAAGACGTCTGTCACGCCGTTAACAGATGGAATGCAAGCGAGTGACGGAGCATATTACACTGAGCAGCAGAGAAAAGGCGCCAAAAAGTCATGTTCTCAAGACAACCTGAAGAGGGCGCCATTTCCCGGAACAAATCCACTGGACAAATATGGAAGGAGATCAAAATGTGCTGTTTGTCAAAGCACTTACCACTGGGTTAAAGACTGTCCTCATAAAAATGAACAAGTTAAACTAACAGAGGAAAATGTAAACACAGATATAGAGCAGTGTAACATTACACTGTTTTCAAATGAATCTGCTTCTGATACTGAGATTTTTATAGTTGAATCCTCAGGATCTGCTGTGATTGATACTGCATGTACACGCACAGTGTGTGGTGCAAAATGGCTTGATAGCTATGTTAGTGAACTAAATATGAAAGAAGTACAAAATATGATTGACACACCAAGCAACAGAGCTTTCAAATTTGGAGATGGGAGAATTGTCCATTCTACCAAGAGAGTTAAGATACCAGCAAAAATTGGTCAGACTAAGTGTCACATTGAAACAGAGGTGGTCCCTACAGATATCCCCTTACTATTAAGCAAAGCTTCCCTCAAGAAGGCAGGGGCTGTACTAAACATAAAAAATGACAAGGCAGTGATGTTTAAACAACCAGTGACTTGAACTTACTACCTCAGGCCACTATTGTGTAAACATTTTAGACAAAGACATCACACAGAGTCCATGCAAAAATGAGATTCGGACGGACACAGAGCACATGGAGATTCTGACAGTCACAGAGAACATGAACACAAAAGAAAAACAAAGTATTGTTAAAGCTTCACAAACCGTTTGGACATGCTACTGTTGACAGACTTCAGAAGTTACTCAGCAGTTCAGGGAATAATGATGAGAGTATTTCCATTCTACAGCAGATAGTTAACAGTTGTGAGACATGTCAAAAATACAGTAAACCTAAGCCCAAACCAGCTGTTGGTTTGCCACTAGCTTCCAAGTACAATGAAACAGTGGCTGTAGATCTACATGAGTTAGCACCAAGTGTGTGGTACCTTCACATAATCGACCACTTCACACGCTTCAGCGCTGGAAGCATTGTGAATACAAAGAAACCCAGTGACATCGTCAGGCACTTCATGCATTCCTGGGTAAGTGTGCATGGCCCGCCCCAGAAATTGTACAGTGACAATGGAGGAGAATTCGATAATAATGAAATAAGAGAAATGGCAGAGAAATTCAACATGGAAGTAAAGACAACTGCCTCATACAGTCCATGGAGCAATGGACTTCTGGAGAGACATAATCAAACACTCACAGAGATCATGCTGAAAGTGAAGCAAAACAATGGATGTGACTGGAACACAGCCCTAGTTTGGACTTTGATGGCAAAAAACTCAATGCACAATGTTCATGGTTACAGCCCATACCAACTAGTGTTCGGGCAGAACCCTAATCTTCCCTCTGTACTGGTTGACAAGCCACCAGCACTAGAAGGGGCCAGTGTGAGTGCATGGGTGGGACAGCACCTGTCAGCACTACATGCAGCGAGAAAACCGTTCACTGAAGCAGAGTGCTCAGAAAGAATTTGCAGGGCTCTGCGTAAACAGCTACGACCTACCGATGAGAAGTACGAAACTGGAAACAAAGTGTACTACAAACGAGTTGACTGTCAAGAGTGGAAGGGACCGGGAGTAGTCATTGGCCAAGATGGTGTGGTGATATTTGTGAGGCACGGAGGCATCATTGTCAGGGTGCATCACTCAAGATTGCGGAAAGTAAATGATCAACAAGATAGAGGGGCTGTTGCTGAGATTCATCCTAATGAAAAGGAGACAGTAACAGACACAAACCTACCAGATGTCATATCCAATGATATGGACACTGAAACTGACACAGGAAATGGAGCAGAGACCTTCAAACATGCCACAGATAATACTGTTGAGCGTTCAAATGAGGAAAACATTCAACAACAGCCACATGTGTTAAGACAACATGGATGTTTCAATCTGAAAACTGGACAAACTGTTAAATACATGGACAGAGAAAGTGGTATTCCACATACAGCAACCGTCATTGGACGAGCAGGAAAAGCCAAAGGAAAACACCAGAACTGGTACAACTTGCAGTACTCTGAACCAGTTACACTTTCTGGTACAACAGGGTCAGCTGACCTGTCACTTGTAGATAATCTCAGAATTGAACCAATGGAAAATCGAGAAAAACAGAATGACATTCAAAATGATGATGTACTTGAAACAACGGACGTGTCATTTGACTCAGCTAAGCTAGATGAGCTCAGTAATTGGAGGAAAAATGGAGTGTTTGAGGAAGTTACAGACATTGGCCAAAAATGTGTCTCAACAAGGTGGGTGTGTACCCTTAAAGAGTCCTTAACTGGAATAGTGCCTAAAGCACGTCAAGTGGCTAGAGGTTTAGAGGAGCTGGCTGCTAAACAACTCCCAAAAGACTCACCGACATGCGCCTCAGAGTCACTCAGATTGCTGATGTCCGTGATCTGCCAGAAAAAATGGAAACTTAATTCCATAGACATCAAATCTGCATTTTTGCAGGGAACAGAGCTGTCAAGGGACATTCACATCCGACCTCCGCCTGAAGCTAAATGCGAAGGAACACTGTGGAAACTAAAAAAGTGTGTGTATGGACTGGCAGATGCATCACTCTACTGGTACAACAAAGTCAAGGCAACAATGCTGAATACAGGTGGAAAACTGTCACAAGTGGATCCTGCAGTCTTCTATTGGCTTGACTGCAATGTGACTGGAGTACTTGCCTGTCATGTTGATGACTTTATCTGGGGTGGCTCACAGACCTTTGCTACAACTGTAATTCCACACCTCAAAGCTGTTTTCCAGGTCGGCCGTGAGGAACATGATAATTTTTGTTATGTTGGCATAGAGTTTATTACAGTTGATGGAACAATACTGATGCAACAGGAGAGCTGTATCAAGAATCTTCAACCCATCCACATGGGTTCTTCAAGAGCCGTACAAAGGAATTCCCCTCTATGTGGAATTGAAGCTGATCAATTGAGGTCAAAGATAGGACAAATTTTATGGGTTGCTAGACAGAGTAGACCTGATGTAATGTTTGATGGTTGCAACTTGGCATCTAACACAAAACACGCCACTGTACAAACCATTCACGAGGCAAACAAAGTTGTTCGTAAACTGAAATCACAACAAGTGACTTTAAAGTTTCAGCATGTTGGAAAAGATGACTCTTTGAAACTAGTTGTCTTCAGTGATGCTTCGCTAGGGAACCTTACAGATGGAGGCACACAAGGTGGACATCTAATCGTGTTAATGGGTGAAGGAGGAAGATTCTCACCTATCTGTTGGCAGTCAAAAAGGATCAGAAGGGTTGTCCGAAGCACACTTGCTGGAGAAACACTTGCTCTTGTGGATGGAATTGACAATGCGATCTTTCTTGCAACTCTGTTCTCAGAGCTTACCACTGGTGAGACAAAACGGCACATTCTACCTGTAGTTTGTGTCACTGACAACTACTCATTAGTTGATGCTTTGAAGTCAACCAAGTCTGTCACAGAGAAAAGACTTCGTCTTGAGATTAGCAGCATCAAGGAACTTATTCAAGCACAGAGAATCCAGCGGATTCTGTGGTCGACCACAAAGGAACAGCTTGCTGACTGTCTGACTAAAAAGGGAGCATCCGGTCTTGTGCTCCTACAGGCTCTCAGTAACGGAAAGTAGCAGCTTGAGTAATACAAATAAAAACTGTCACACAACCCATTTGTAATGGGGAACTTGAATAATACCTGGACATTTAATTATGTTGTTGATGTTTAATTTGTCTTTAAAGAAAAGGGGGAGATTGTTAAGTTCATGTTTTAAGTATCCCTATATTTCTGTTATTACGGGGCTATCACTCAGTCAAGAGTGCGCCTGCGCAGGAAGTTAGTTCGTTGATGGACCTAGCCGTGAGTGTAACGCCTACCTTGTAGTGTGTTCATACAGTATAGTAAACTTTGTTAAAATGGAACCTTGTCGTTGTGTCATTTCGAGTTAAGACCATTTCTTGGCCTTCTATAGCCTCTTCATGGAAAACAGAGGATCTCTGCTGTAACGTGACATTTTCTAAGGCTCCCATAGGCTCTCAGAAGGCGCCAGAACGAGGAATGATGACTGCAGTCCCTAGGCGAAAAACAGTAGCGCATTTGGGTAGTGGTCGATCTGAGAACAATGAAACGTGAATAGTCCATTTTACATTTTCAGTCTTTGAACGAAAACAACGTCTCCTGGTCGGAATATTATCGCTATTTTATGAGAAAAATCGCATAAAAATTGATTTTAAACAGCTTCGAAGTACAGTAATGGAATATTTTGAATTTTTTTGTCACGATACTCGCCGGCGCGTCACCCTCCGGATAGTGTCTTGAACGCAAGAACAAAACGCCTCTATTTGGATATAACTATGGCTTATTTGGAACCAAAACAACTTTGGGTGTAAAGTAGAAGTCCTGGGAGTGCATTCTGACGAAGAACAGCAAAGGTAATCCAATTTTTCTTATAGTAAATCTGAGTTTGGTGAGTGCCAAACTTGGTGGGTGTCAAAATAGCTAGCCATGTGATGCCGGGCTATCTACTCAGAATATTGCAAAATGTGCTTTCACCGAAAAGCTATTTTAAAATCTGACACAGCGATTGCATAAAGGAGTTATGTATCTATAATTCTTAAAATAATTGTTATGTTTTTTGTGAACGTTTATCGTGAGTAATTTAGTAAATTCACCGGAAGTTTCGGTGGGTATGCTAGTTCTGAACGTCACATGCTAATGTAAAAAGCTGGTTTTTGATATAAATATGAACTTGATTGAACAAAACATGCATGTATTGTATAACATAATGTCCTAGGAGTGTCATCTGATGAAGACCAAAGGTTAGTGCTGCATTAGCTGTGGTTTTGGTTTTTGTGACATTATATGCTAGCTTGAAAAATGGGTGTGTGATTATTTCTGGCTGGGTACTCTCCTGACATAATCTAATGTTTTGCTTTCGTTGTAAAGCCTTTTTGAAAATCGGACAATGTGGATAGATAAAGGAGAGTCTTGTCTTTAAAATGGTGTAAAATAGTCATATGTTTGAAAAATTGACGTTTTTGGATTTTTGAGGAGTTTGTAATTCGCGCCACGCCCTATCATTGGATATTGGAGCGGTGTTCCGCTAGCGGAACATCTAGATGTAAATTAAGCTTCTCTAGTGTCCGTGAGTTATTTACTAAAATTAGAACCTAACACCTGGTATCGATATTGAAGTGAAAATTCTAGTTTCGTGACAACACTAATGGGCTGCACTGATAAACAGATACAATCTAACGGTGCAGGAGGGGACGGCTGCCGTTTCACGGGCTCCTAACCAACTGAGCTATTTTGTTCGTTTTTTCGCATTGTTTGTAACTTATTTGTACATGATGTTGCTGCTACTGCCTCTTATAACAGAAAAGAGCTTCAGAACAGCTTTTACTCACCTATAACTGGACGAAGATTTTTTCTGTAATGAGTCTAACGCGAAGGATATACTGTTTCTCCGAGACCTGGCCCAAATCCACATCAATCGCATGAAGAAAAGATGGAAATACAGCGGGCGGAGATCGGGGAATTCATCGGCGAGTGGGTAACCCCGCCTCTACCACCCATTCTATTCGCCAACGTGCAATCACTGGAAAATAAACTGGATGGTTGCCACTCAAGACTATCCTACCAACGGGACAATTAAAAGCGAATATCCTATGTTTCACCGAGTCGTGGGTAAACTATGAAATGGATAATATACAGTTGGCTGCGTGTTCTGTGCATCGGCAGGACAGAACAGCTACGTCTGGTAAGATGAGGGGTGGGGGTGTGTGTCTATCTGTCAATAACTGGTGCGCGATGTCTAATATTAAAGAAGTCTCGAGGTATTGCTCGCCTGAGGAAGAGTACCTCATGATAAACTGTAGACGACAATATGTATATTTTTCATAGCTGTCAACTTACCACCACAAACCGATGCTGCACTAAGACCGCACTCAACGAGCTGTATAAGGTCATAAGCAAACAAGAAAATGGTCACCTAGAAGCGGCGCTCCTAGTGGCCGGGGACTTTAATGCAGGCAAATTTAAATCCGTTTTAAAAATAAAACTAGACCACCTTTACTCCACACATAGAGATGCATACAAAGCTCACCCTTGCCCTCCATTTGGCAAATCTGACCATAATTCTATCCTCCTGATTCCTGCTTACAAGCAAAAACTAAAGCAGGAAGTACCAGTGACTCGCTCAATACGGAAGTGGTCAGATGACGCGGATGCTACGCTATAGGACGGTTTTGCTAGCAGACTGGATTACACCTCAGGTCACCGGCTTCATCAATAAGTGCATCGACGACATCGTCCACACAGTGACTGTACGTATATATCCCAACCAGAAGCCATTGAATACAGGCAACACCCACACCGAGCTAAAGACTTGAGCTTCCGCTTTCAAGGAGCGGGACACAAATCCGGAAGCTTATAAGAAATCCCGCTATGCGCTCAGACGAACCATCAAACAGGCAAAGCATCAATACAGGACTAAGATTGAATTGTACTTCACCGGCTCCGACGCTCGTCAGATGTGGCAGGGCTTGCAAACTATTACAAACTACAAAGGGAAACCCAACAGCGAGCTGCCCAGTGACGAGAGCCTACCAGACGAGCTAAATGACTTTCATGCTCACTTTGAGGCAAGCAACACTGAAGCATGCACAGGAACACCAGCTGTTCCGGATGACTGTGATAACGCTATCGGCAGCCGATGTGTGCGGTCAACATTCACAAGGCCGCGGGGCCAGACGGATCACCAGGACGTGTACTCAAAGCATGCGCAGACCAACTGGCAAGCGTCTTCACTGACATTTTCAACCTCTCCCTGGCCGAGTCTATAATACCTACATGTTTCAAGCAGACCACCATAGTCCCTGGGCCCAAGAAAGCGAAGGTAACCTGCCTACATGAGCCATGAAATGCTTTGAAAGGCTGGTCATGGCTCACATCAACACCATCCCAGAAAACCTAGACCCACTCTCAATTTGCATAGCACCCAACAGATCACGCAGTCTTGATCACACTCCACACTGCCCTTTCCCACCTGGACAGAAGGAACACCTATGTGAGAATGCTTTTCATTGACTACAGCTCAGTGTTCAACACCATAGCGCCCACAAGGCTCATCACTAAGCTAAGGACCCTGGGACTAAACACCTCCCTCTGCAACAGGATCCTGGACTCCCTGACAGGCCGCCCCCAGGTGGTGAGGGTAGGGAACAACATGTCTGCCACGCTGATCCTCAACACGGGGGCCCCTCAGCGGTGCGTGCTCAGTCCCCTCCTGTACTCCCTGTTCACCCAAGACTGCGTGGCCAAGCACCACTCCAACACTATCATTAAGTTTGCTGACGACACAACAGTGGTAGGCCTGATCAGACAACCAGACAGCCTGGAGGTCAGAGACTTGGCATTGTGGTGCCAGGAGAACAACCTCTCCCTCAATGGGAGCAAGACAAAGGAGCAGATCGTGGACTACAGGAAAAGGAGGGCCGAACACGCCCCCATTCACATCGACGGGGCTGAAGTGGAGCGGGTCGAGATTTTCAAGTGCCTTGGTGTCCACATTACCAACGAACTATCATGGTCCAAACACACCAAGACAGTCGTGAAGAGGGCACGACAACACCTTTTCCACCTCAGGAGACCGCAAAGATTTGGCATGGGTACCCAGATCCTCAAAAAGTTCTACAACTGCACCATCGAGAGCATCCTGACCGGTTGCATCACGGCCTGGTATGGCAACTGCTCGGCATAGAGGGTAGCGCATACAGCGCAGTACATCAGTACGGCCAAGCTTCCTGCCATCCAGGACCTATATACTAGGCGGTGTCAGAGGAAGGCCCCAAAAATTGTCAAAGACTCCAGTCACCCAAGTTACAGCCTGTTCTCTCTGCTACCGCACGGCAAGCGGTACCGGAGCGCCAAGTCTAGTTCCAAAAGGCTCCTTCACAGCTTCTACCTCCAAGCCATAAGACTGCTGAAGAATTAATAAAACGGCCACCCGGACTATTTACATTTTACACTGCTGCTACTCGCTGTTGATTATCTATGCAGTCACTTTACCCCTACCTAAATGTAGAAATTACCTCGACTAACCTGTACCGCCGCACTCGGTACTGGTACCCCTGTATATAGCCTCATTGTTATTTTATTACATTTTTTACTTTAGTTTATTTGGTAAATATTTCCTTAACTATTTCTTGAACTGCATTGTTGGTTAAGGGCTTGTAAGTTTTTCATGGTAAGGTCTACACTTGTTGAAGTCGGTGCATGTGACAAATAAAATTTGATTTGATCCTCTCAATCAGTATACGACGCGAGACATTTTGACAGAAGTATCTAAATTCTAGAACTGTTGTCCATGTTCTAGAATATAAAAAGTACCAAAGTTCAGTATACCGTGCAACACTAGTGTGTACGTATACAGTGTGTGTGTGTGGTACCTGGCTGGCTCCAGGCGTGCCCAGTAGCTGACTCCCCAGCAGCATGTTGTCTGGTCTGGCCGGCTGAGAGAAGCTGACCTGGTCTGGCACTCCGACACACACACTTCCCTCCCACACACCGAGCGCTGGGTCTGGCTGGGAGCTGGAGAACTGCACCCCATCACTACACACACACACACACACACACACACACACACACACACACACACACACACTTAATCCACTGCTCCCAACTCCCCTGAGACACCCTCGGAGAGTGGGGTCACAGCTAGGGTCTGCCACTCAACGGCGACCCTGGAGAAATTAGGGTTAAGTGTCTTGCTCAAGGGAACATCGGCCAATTCTACACATTCAAACTATTACCCGTTCAGTGACTGGCCCAATGCGCTAGGTTTCCTGCCGCCCGTAGCAACATTAGACACAAACACCACTACACACACACACACAAACAATAACAGTTATAAAACAACCCACCTGTTGTTCCTGTGTAGTAGTAGTCTGTCAGAGAGTAGCAGTTTGTTGTGAGAGGCTAAGGGTTTGAAGGTCTGACTGAACCACGGGTCGGTCTTGAGATCAGAGATAGACAGCCTCTCTTCTGGCAAAGCCTGGAGTAGTTTAGATAGTAGGCCTAAACCCACATCAATAAATACATGTATGTGGTTATATATAATTGTATGTCTAAACTCCACAGTTCTATCTATTGGTGTGTGTATGTTACACACACTCAAAAGTTTTGGGTCAATTAGAAATGTCCTTGTTTTTGAAAAAAATGCTATTTTTTTGTCTATTAAAATAACATCAAATTGATCAAAAATACAGTGTAGACACTGAAGATCTCATACAACGCTGTGTACTACTCCCTTCACAGAACAGCGCAAACTGGCCCTAACCAGAATAGACAGAGTGGGAGGCCCCAGTGCACAACTGAGCAAGAGGACAAGTACATTAGAGTGTCTAGGTTGAGAAACAGACGCCTCAAGTCCTCAACAGGCAGCTTCATTAATTAGTACCCTCAAAACACCAGTCTCAACGTCAACAGTGAAGAGGCGACTCCGGGATGCTGGCCTTCTAGGCAGTGTTCCTCTGTCCAGTGTCTGTGTTCTTTTGCCCATCTTAATCTTTTCTTTTTATTGGCCAGTCTGAGATATGGCTTTTTCTTTGCAACTCTGCCTAGAAGGGCAGCATCCCGGAGTCGCCTCTTCACTGTTGACGTTGAGACTGGTGTTTTGTAGGGGTGTCTTTATTTAAGTAGGCAAGTCAGTTAATAACAAATACTTATTTACAATGACGGCCTAGCAAAAGGCCTCCTGCGGGGACGGTACCTGATGCTCCAGATACTGAACTAGTTAAATGGGCAGTTTTTTTGCTTCTTTAAATCAGAACAACAGTTTTGAGCTGTGCAAACAATTGCAAAAGAGCTTTCTAATTGTCTGGGTTGGCGTCCCCCCCTCATAGCCTGGTTCCTTCTGGCAATGCAGGCACAGCCAGAAGAGGACTGGCCATCCCTCATAGCCTGGTTCCTTCTGGCAATGCAGGCACAGCCAGAAGAGGACTGGCCACCCCTCATAGCCTGGTTCCTCTCTAGGTTTCTTCCTAGGTTCTGGCCTTTCTAGGGAGATTTTCCTAGCCACCGTGCTTCTGCACCTGCATTGCTTGCTGTTTGGGGTTTTAGGCTGGGTTTCTGTACAGCACTTTGAGATATCAGCTGATGTAAGAAGGGCTATATAAATACATTTGATTTGATCAATTAGCCTTTTAAAATGATAAACTTGGATTAGCTAACACAACGTGCCATTGGAACACAGGAGTGATGGTTGCTGATAATGGGCCTCTGTACGCCTATGTAAATATTCCATTAAAAAAAACCTGCCGTTTCCAGCTACAATAGTCATTTACAACAATAATGTCTACACTGTATTTCTGATCAATTTGATGTTATTTTAATGGACAAAAGAAAACTGCTTTTAAAAAAATATATATTTTTAAACAAGAACATTTCTAAGTGACCCCAAACTTTTAAAAGGTAGTGTGTGTGTGTGTGTGTGTGTGTGTGTGTGTGTGTGTGTGTGTGTGTGTGTGTATTATATAGACATCTATTATATATATTATATTTTATATAATATTTATATTATGTATTATATACACACACATCTCCCTATATAGAACCATGGAGTTTAGACACATCAATAAATACAGTTGAAGTCGGAAGTTGACATACACTTAGGTTGGAGTCAATAAAACTCGTTTTTCAACCACTCCACAAATTTCTTGTTAACAAACTATAGTTTTGGCAAGTCGGTTAAGACATCTACTTTGCGCATGACAAGTAATTTTCCAACAATTGTTTACAGACAGATTATTTCACTTATAATTCACTGTATCACAATTCCAGTGGGTCAGAATTTAACATACACTAAGTTGACTGTGCCTTTAAACAGCTTGGAAAATTCCAGAAAATGATGTCATGGCTTTAGAAACTTCTGATAGGCTATTTGATATCATTTGAGTCAGATGGAGGTGTACCTGTGGATGTATTTCAAGGCCTACCTTCATACTCAGTGCCTCTTTGCTTGACATCATGGGAAAATCTGAAGAAATCAGCCAAGACCTAAGAAAACAATTGTAGACCTCCACAAGTCTGGTTCATCCTTGGGAGCAATTTCCAAACGCCTGAAGGTACCACGTTCATCGGTACAAACAATAGTACGCAAGTATAAACACCATGGGACCACGTAGCCTTACCGCTCAGGAAGGAGACGTGTTCTGTCTCCTAGAGATGAACGTACTTTGGTGGGAAAAGTGCAAATGAATCCCAGAACAACAGCAAAGGACCTTCTGAAGATGCTGGAGGAAACGGGTACAAAAGTATCTATATCCACAGTAAAACGAGTCCTATATTGACATAACATTTACATTTTAGTCATTTAGCAGACGCTCTTATCCAGAGCGACTTACAGTAGTGAATGCATACATTTTAATTCATTTCATACATTTTTTTTTTTCTCATACTGCCCCCCCGTGGGAATCGAACCCACAACCCTGGCGTTGCAAACACCATTGCAAACACCATGCTCTACCAACTGAGCCACAGGGACACTACCTACATAACCTATAAGGCCGCTCAGCAAGGAAGAAGCCACTGCTCCAAAACCACCATAAAAAAGCCAGACTACGCTTTGCAACGGCACAATGGGGACAAAGATCGTACTTTTTGGAGAAATGTCCTCTGGTCTGATGAAACAAAAATAGAACTGTTTGGCCATAATGACCATCGTTATGTTTGGAGGAAAAAGGGGGAGGCTTGCAAGCTGAACACCACCATCCCAACCATGAAGCACGGGGGTGGCAGCATCATGTTGTGGGGGTGCTTTGCTGCAGGAGGGACAGGTGCACTTCACAAAATAGATGGCGTCATGAGAAAGGAAAATTATGTGGATATACTGAGGCAACATTTCAAGACATCAGTCAGGAAGTTAAAGCTTGGTCGCAAATGGGTCTTCCAAATGGACAATGACCCCAAGCATACTTCTAAAGTTGTGGCAAAATGGCTTAAGGACAACAAAGTCAAGGTATTGGAGTGGCCATCACAAAGCCCTGACCTCAATCCGATAGAAGATGTATGGGCAGAACTGAAAAAGCGTGTGCGAGCAAGGAGGCCTACAAACCGGATGCAGTTACACCAGCTCTGTCAGGAGGAATGGGCCAAAATTCACCCAACTTATTGTGGGAAGCTTGTGGAAGGCAACCTGAAACGTTTGACCCAAGTTAAACAATTTAAAGGCAATGCTACCAAATACTAATTGAGTGTATGTAAACTTCCGACCCACTGGGAATGTGATGAAAGAAATAAAAGCTGAAATAAATCACTCTACTATTATTCTGACATTTCACATTCTTAAAATAAAGTGATGATCCTAACTGACCTAAGACAGGGAATTTTTACTATGATTAAATGTCAGGAATTGTAAAAACGGAACTTAAATGTATTTGGTTAAGGTGTACGTAAACTTCCGACTTCAACTGTATATAGAATCATGGAGTTTAGACACATCAATAGATAGAAATAGATCCATGGAGTTGACACAAATCTATATATCTATATATATATATCTATATCTTACTGAGGGGGGTGTGTTTAATCTTCTTCCAGGGGGAGAGGTAGGTCTTCTTCTGCAGCCAATCAGAATATTCCTGGCAGCTCTCGCTGGGCTGGTCCCACGGTAACTCTGTAACCATAGCAACACTGTCACACACACACACAGAGGTTCCAGAGCAACTTTCCAATGTCACACAAACTGTTCACTTCATATTTTAAGTATCCCTATATATCTGTTATTAGTGTGCCTGCGCAGGAGTCTCGTTGTAGATGAACCTAGCCTGAGTGCAATGGCAACCAGGTATTGTACTAATACGACTGAGTAAACGTTGTTAAACTGGAACCTTGTCGTATTTGAGTTTACACACACCACCCTTACCTCCAGCCAACATGGCGGTGAGGACGATGCCACAGGCCCAGACGTCAGCTGGTTGAGCGCTGAACTCTGATTTGCTGAGCAGCTCAGGAGCGACGTACGGAAGCGTTCCACACAGCCTGTTCAGACGACGCTCTCGCCCACGGTGACGGAACATCGTAGCTAGACCGAAGTCTGACAACTTCAGGTTATCTACACACACAAGTAACAGAACACAGTATACACCATTATGTCAAAGTCAAATGAGCACTACTAGCACACACTCAGTCAAAACACACACACACCTTTATCGTCCAGGAGAATGTTCTCAGGCTTGATGTCTCTGTGGGTGATACCTACACTGTGGAGATATTCCTAGAGAGAGAGCAGGGGAGAGGGAGTGCGGGGGAAGACAGCGAGCGAGAGAGAGCGCGTGGGGGAAGAGAGAGAGATTAAATCCAGTATATGCCATTTAGCAGATGCTTTTATCTAAAATGACATTTTACATATGGGTGGTCCCGGGAATCAAACCCCAAGCGCCATGCTCTACCAACTGAGCTACAGAAGACCAGGCCCCCCCCGACCTCTAGGTGGCCCTGCATAGTTAAAGAATAGCTAGGCCTATGTAAAGGACATCATGCTGATTGGGTCGGGAGTACCACTTCCTCCCGATTCGGCCCATACCTGGTGTGAACTTGGGACCTCTCCTTGCGAGCACACGTGACCGTCCTCCTGAGATTGTATCTGCTACTCTAATGAACAGCATATAGATAAAGGAACCAAGCGAGAACACAACCCTCACAGCTCCGCAAGCAATCATACGCCGCGTTTCACCTTTCAGGGAGCACAGAAGTACATCGAATGCCGGAGCGTATTGACAAAAAAGGACATTGCAACAACGCTACACCCTGTTTCTGCCTCCCTAATGTGTGTAGACCCTTTAACCCCGACCTCTAACCCTCCTAGATAACTGTCACTCACCACAGCTGCTATCAACTGCTGGAAAAACCTGTGAGCTTCTCTCTCTGGCATCCCCAAATCAGGCTCTGAGAGAGAGAGAGAAGTAGAGTTGTTTAAGTGTGAGATGGCTCCCAGCCTGTGATAAGATTCAAATCAGCCAATCTCAGTGTTGTGATTGGCTGCTGGCTCTATCAGTCTCACCAATCCTGTCGAATAGCTCTCCACCACTGCAGTACTCCAGGAACAGATAGACAGTCGGCCCCTCCCTCCGGTGGCCGAAGAAACGCACTACGTTAGGATGGGACAGAACCTGTAACAAAACACACAACCAACAAATCCATGAGAAAGCTAAATATAAATATATATATAAATAAATAAATAATCAAAACATTTTTTTTATATATTTCTTTTTAAATCAATGACCAATATATATTTTTTTCAGATGATAAATAAAACGACAAAGACATAAGTCAGGCAGGCAGGCAGGCAGAGACAGGTAGGCAGGCAGGCAGAGACAGGTAGGCAGACAGAGACAGGTAGGCAGAGACAGGTAGGCAGACAGAGACAGGTAGGCAGACAGAGACAGGTAGGCAGACAGAGACAGGTAGGCAGGCAGGCAGGCAGGCAGAGACAGGTAGGTAGGCAGGCAGGCAGACAGAGACAGGTAGGCAGGCAGGCAGAGACAGGTAGGCAGGCAGGCAGACAGAGACAGGTAGGCAGGCAGGCAGACAGAGACAGGTAGGCAGGCAGGCAGACAGAGACAGGCAGGCAGACAGACAGAGACAGGCAGGCAGACAGAGACAGGTAGGCAGACAGAGACAGGTAGGCAGACAGAGACAGGTAGGCAGACAGAGACAGGTAGGCAGACAGAGACAGGTAGGCAGGCAGGCAGACAGAGACAGGCAGGCAGACAGAGACAGGCAGGCAGACAGAGACAGGCAGGCAGACAGAGACAGGCAGGCAGACAGAGACAGGCAGACAGGTAGGCAGACAGAGACAGGCAGGCAGGTAGGCAGACAGAGACAGGCAGGCAGGCAGGCAGACAGAGACAGGCAGGCAGGCAGGCAGACAGAGACAGGCAGGCAAGCAGGCAGACAGAGACAGGCAGGCAGGCAGACAGAGACAGGTAGGCAGGCAGACAGAGACAGGTAGGCAGGCAGACAGAGACAGGTAGGCAGGCAGACAGAGACAGGTAGGCAGGCAGACAGAGACAGGCAGGCAGGCAGACAGAGACAGGCAGGCAGGCAGGCAGAGACAGGTAGGCAGGCAGGCAGAGACAGGTAGGCAGGCAGGCAGAGACAGGTAGGCAGGCAGGCAGACAGAGACAGGTAGGCAGGCAGGCAGACAGAGACAGGTAGGCAGGCAGGCAGACAGAGACAGGTAGGCAGGCAGGCAGACAGAGACAGGTAGGCAGACAGAGACAGGTAGGCAGACAGAGACAGGTAGGCAGACAGAGACAGGTAGGCAGGCAGAGACAGGTAGGCAGACAGAGACAGGCAGGCAGGCAGACAGAGACAGGTAGGCAGACAGAGACAGGCAGGCAGGCAGACAGAGACAGGCAGGCAGACAGACAGAGACAGGCAGGCAGGCAGGCAGACAGAGACAGGTAGGCAGGCAGACAGAGACAGGTAGGCAGGCAGGCAGGCAGACAGAGACAGGCAGGCAGGCAGACAGAGACAGGTAGGCAGGCAGAGGCAGGCAGACAGAGACAGGCAGGCAGACAGAGACAGGTAGGCAGGCAGACAGATAGACAGAGACAGGTAGGCGGGCAGACAGAGACAGGTAGGCAGGCAGACAGAGACAGGTAGGCAGGCAGACAGAGACAGGTAGGCAGGCAGACAGAGACAGGTAGGCAGGCAGACAGAGACAGGTAGGCAGGCAGACAGAGACAGGTAGGCAGGCAGACAGAGACAGGCAGGCAGGCAGACAGAGACAGGTAGGCAGGCAGACAGAGACAGGTAGGCAGGCAGACAGAGACAGGTAGGCAGGCAGACAGAGACAGGTAGGCAGGCAGACAGAGACAGGTAGGCAGGCAGACAGAGACAGGTAGGCGGGCAGACAGAGACAGGTAGGCGGGCAGACAGAGACAGGTAGGCGGGCAGACAGAGACAGGTAGGCAGGGAGACAGAGACAGGTAGGCAGGCAGACAGGCAGACAGAGACGGGTAGGCAGGGAGACAGACCAGACCTGCTGTTTTCTACTCTCTCTCTACCTCACCTGCTGCCTCTAACTCTGAATGATCGGCTATGAAAAGCCAACTGACATTTACTGCTGAGGTGCTGACCTGTTGCACCCTCTACAACCACTGTGATTATTATTATTTGACAATGCTTGCCATCTATGAACATTTGAACATCTTGGCCATGTACTGTTATAATCTCCACCCGGCACAGCCAGAAGAGGACTGGCCACCCCTCAGAGCCTGGTTCCTCTCTAGGTTTCTTCCTAGGTTTCTGCCTTTCTAGGGAGTTTTTCCTAGCCATTGTGCTTCTACATCTGCATTGCTTGCTGTTTGGGGTTTTAGGCTGGGTTTCTGTACAGCACTTTGAGATATCAGCTGATGTAAAAAGGGCTTTATAAATACATTTGATTGATTGACAGACAGACATGTATGCCAGACCAGGGTTGGGTAGGTTACTTTCTAAATGTAATAAGTTAGTTACAATTTACCTGCCCAAAATTGTAATCAGTAACGTAACTTTTGGATTACCTGAACTCAGTAATGTAATCTGATTACATTCTGTTACTTTTAGATTACTTTCCCCTTAAGAGGCATTACAAGACAAAAGCATGTTACCAACTGAACGACATCTATTGATTTATCCTGCAATGTTAAAGTTTACATAGCTGGCCATATATGGATGTTAAATTTACTTTATGGGTTGGTTATGTAGGCTTCTTCTAACCCATCGCTCTCTACTACATATAATAATACGATTCAATTATATCTTTACATTGAAAACCAAAGTCTATCAGAATTCTAGTCATTCCAATAAATCTTATACCCCTATAACCCGGCAGGTAGCCTAGCAGTTAGAGCGGAGGGGCGGCAGGTAGCCTAGCGGTTAGGGCGGCAGGTAGCCTAGCGGGTGGAGCGGAGGGGCGGCAGGTAGCCTAGCGGTTGGAGCGGAGGGGCGGCAGGTAGCCTAGCGGTTGGAGCGGAGGGGCGGCAGGTAGCCTAGCGGTTGGAGCGGAGGGGCGGCAGGTAGCCCAGCGGTTGGAGCGGAGGGGCGGCGGGTAGCCCAGCGGTTGGAGCGGAGGGGCGGCGGGTAGCCCAGCGGTTGGAGCGGAGGGGCGGCGGGTAGCCTAGCGGTTGGAGCGGAGGGGCGGCAGGTAGCCTAGCGGTTGGAGCGGAGGGGCGGCAGGTAGCCTAGCGGTTGGGGCGGCAGGTAGCCTAGCGGTTGGAGCGGCAGGTAGCCTAGCGGTTGGAGCGGAGGGGCGGCAGGTAGCCTAGCGGTTGGAGCGGAGGGGCGGCAGGTAGCCTAGCGGTTGGAGCGGAGGGGCGGCAGGTAGCCTAGCGGTTAGAGCGGAGGGGCGGCAGGTAGCCTAGCGGTTAGAGCGGAGGGGCGGCAGGTAGCCTAGCGGTTAGAGCGGAGGGGCGGCGGGTAGCCCAGCGGTTAGAGCGGAGGGGCGGCGGGTAGCCTAGCGGTTAGAGCGGAGGGGCGGCAGGTAGCCTAGCGGTTAGAGCGGAGGGGCGGCAGGTAGCCTAGCGGTTAGAGCGGAGGGGCGGCAGGTAGCCTAGCGGTTAGAGCGGAGGGGCGGCAGGTAGCCTAGCGGTTAGAGCGGAGGGGCGGCAGGTAGCCTAGCGGTTAGAGCGGAGGGGCGGCAGGTAGCCTAGTGGTTAGAGCGTTGGGCCAGTAACCGAAAGGTTGCTGGATCAAATCCCCGAGCTGACAAAGTAAAAATCTGTCGTTCTGCCCCTGAACAAGGCAGTTAACCCACTGTTACTAGGCCATCATTGTAAATAAGAATTTGTTCTTAACTGACTTGCCTAGTTAAATAAATAAAAATCTTAAGGAATAGGACTTGGAAGAATAGATTAGCCAAATTGTTTTACCTGAGAATGACCCCAATACTAAGGACTTATTAGCCAGCCCTACTCTGTTTATGAATTTGTTGTCATGGAGTGATTGGGCTCATTGATTTGAGTTCAAAAATAAATACCACGCTCATGGAAGGTCATGCTTTGCCAAGAGTTTGCAAAGCTGTCATTAAGGCAAAGGTTGGCTACTTTGAATAATCTAAAATATATTTGGCTTTGTTTAACACTTTTTTGGTTACTACATTATTCCTTGTGTTATTTCATAGTTTTGATGTCTTCATTATTATTCTACAATGTAGAAAAAAGTTAAAATAAAAACTGAATGTAGGCGTGTGCAAACTTGACTGGTACTGTATATAAACTCAGACAAAAAAGAAACGTCCTCTCATTGTCAACTGCGTTTTTTTTCAGCAAACTTGACGTGTAAATATTTGTATGAACATAACAAGATTCAACAACTGAGACATAAACTGAACAAGTTCCACAGACATGGAATAATGTGTCCCTGTTTAGTGTCCTAAGTTTTCATAACTGTGACCTTAATTGCCTACCGTCTGTAAGCTGATAGTGTCTTAACGACCGGTCCACAGGTGCATGTTCATTTATCGTTTATGGTTCATTGAACAAGCATGGAAAACAGTGTTCAAACCCTTTACAATGAAGATCTGTGACCCTTTACAATGTTATTTGTGGCCAAGACTTTACTGCAAATGACACTCAAGTCTTGAGAAAAAAAACAATACACTAATATTGCAGTTACCACGACAGCCTTTATAATAGAACGCTTGTTACCACGACAGCCTTTATAATAGAACGCTTGTTACCACGACAGCCTTTATAATAGAACGCTTGTTACCACGACAGCCTTTATAATTGATACGCTTGTGACCACGACAGCCTTTATAATAGAACGCTTGTGACCACGACAGCCTTTATAATAGAACGCTTGTTACCACGACAGCCTTTATAATAGAACGCTTGTTACCACGACAGCCTTTATAATAGAACGCTTGTTACCACGACAGCCTTTATAATAGAACGCTTGTTACCACGACAGCCTTTATAATAGAACGCTTGTGACCACGACAGCCTTTATAATAGAACGCTTGTGACCACGACAGCCTTTATAATAGAACGCTTGTGACCACGACAGCCTTTATAATAGAACGCTTGTGACCACGACAGCCTTTATAATAGAACGCTTGTTACCACGACAGCCTTTATAATAGAACGCTTGTGACCATGACAGCCTTTATAATAGAACGCTTGTGACCACGGCAGCCTTTATAATAGAACGCTTGTGACCACGACAGCCTTTATAATAGAACGCTTGTGACCATGACAGCCTTATAATAGAACGCTTGTGACCACGACAGCCTTTGTAATAGAATCCTTGTGACCACACAGCTAAATATTGCACGTGGGGGAAAAAACATCTTAAGTAGAAATACAATGAAACAAATTATGTGGGAGAAAGGTAGACGTGCTGAGGGAAGAAAAATAGAAATACATTAGCTAGCGAAAGAGGAGACTGGCAGCTGGCCCTGAGTGGAGATAACAGATGGCTATGCTTCCCCAAGCAGGAACCACGCAAAGGCCAGGCAAGCTGAATGTATGGCCATGACTAAATATATGCCAAGCGTAAGCATGCAATGCAAGCATTATTTCATATCCATATGAGGAGTCTAGCCCCTACTATGTTAGAGCTAAAAGCAGATATGGGCGTTATCCATTGGGTTGAAAGAAAAAGGTGGCAGAACGCATAGGGGGTTTTACTTCATTTACATAGAGGATGGACCTATGTATTGTGTATGCATAAAAGCAGAGCCGGGGCCGGAAAGAGGGAGTTGTTGTCCGCGGACCGGCTCGGCTTTTTTACTCTGTATTAAAGTCTATATTGAATTTACAAGTTCTTGTAAGAAGTGTTATTCTTAAGACAATTTTCCACGACAATAGACATTCTATTTTTGCTCTATTATAGTGGCCAGTATAGTAGTCGATCAAGTGCACAAGGCTACATGTGTGCAGAAATTACGTTCACCGAGTAAAAAATTTAATAATCCCACTTCTCACACACAAGAGTTACTGTCAAGTTCAACACAATAAAAGCAAACTCTTTGGGGCCACACTGCACATTATTACCTTTTACACTTTCTGCCTGTGGACATCTGTTCTACAGTGCTCCAGCAGAGCATGAGACCCTTTGTTGGTATAACTGATCTCTTTCAGGCAGAGAGTACACCTGGCATACCCCTTTATATCCACTGTATTGAAGAAGTGAGACAGAGGGAAAGTGTGTGGTCTTCCCTTCACCTCTATAGAGGCATCCAGCTTCAGCTACTCAACTGTTTAATAAGCAACGCCTCATTTTCACCTAATTCTCTCATTCTGAAAATAAATCACATACTGTAAAAGGAAAACATTAGTTCACAGATAGTAGCTAGTTAACATTTCACACAGATTGCCAGGGTCCAGTAAGCACCTAATGCGTTATAGGACTCCTTGCCGTTCCTCAAGTTATAACGTTACAAGTTAATACTATAGCAAATTTGGTTAGGTTACTAACGTTGGCTCATCTGATGTTGACAATTAGCCAGCTAATTTTTCACACCATAAACTCAATTATTTGATCAGTTAAGTTGGCTAAATGTTGCTCAACATTTCTCTGGCTAGCTAACGGAGAATTTGATCCAGCTAGCAAGATACTTAATAATGCTAATCATACTTGTTCCACCACACTTTCTCCCTCAGCTCAAACTTTCTAAATGCCGGTTGTTTTTCGGTTACAGCTCATGAAGTACTGCTTCATCACCTTCTCACCCCGGTCTCTGTAGTCAGGTGTCTCACCTAACGTTACCGTTCCGTTACCGTTCCGTTACCGTTCAGGGAGACTCGCTGCTGCTGTAACCTTCTCACCCCGGTCTCTGTAGTCAGGTGTCTCACCTATCGTTACCGCTTCGTTACCGTTCCGTTACCGTTCAGGGGAAGCGCTGCTGTAACTGGCAAACAGCCTTTCTACTCTCTGCGTCTTTCCAGAGCGCAGGCTGATGCTGTACAACTAGCAAACTGGTTGTCTCTTCTCTCTTCAGTCGGGTGCGGCATTCTGTTATGTGAACGATTGGCTGAGCCTTGGACACAGCCAGTATTGCTCCAAAAGCGCATCACTCAGTCACTTACAGCTAGTAGTGATTAAAAGCCCCCCAGCCCAAACTTCTCATCGGATCTACACGAATCCCGTAGGTCACCCATTTTGGATTAAAAACGGCAAATTTCGCCAAAATTTGCGCCGAAAATCCTGCCATCCATCAAACACATTTGGCATCGTGTCATCATAGTGGTCTCTGATTGGTCAGACTCGCTCAGGTGGAACAAACTTAAAACTTGTGCCTTTTTTCAATGCTGATTTAAAATGTCATTGAGAAAACAGACGTTTTTTTCCCGCAAACATTTTAAAAGTACTCATCTAGTTTTTCTAAAGTATCTGTAACCTGATTACTGTATTTTAGCTGGTAACGGATTACAGTTACCGGGTTTAGCTGGTAACGGATTACAGTTACCGGTTTTTGCAATTCCGTCACATGTAATCAGTTACTCCCCAACCCTGTACCAGACAGTCAGACAGACATACCAGACAGTCAGACATAGCAGACAGACCAGACATAGCAGACAGACCAGTCAGATCAGACAGACCAGACATAGCAGACAGACCAGACATAGCAGACAGACCAGACATAGCAGACAGACAGACCAGACATAGCAGACAGACAGACCAGACAGACAGGTACCTTGTTGATGCAGATCTCTTTCTTGACGTTCTCAGAACACTCCTTCCCCTGAGACGTATCAATAACCTTCACCGCTACAGCCTCTCCAGTCTGTTTGTTCACCAGCAGCCTCACCCTGAGACACACAAAACACACACCATGAATACCACACACCCTGAGACACACACACACACACACACACCATGAATACCACACACACACACACCATGAATACCACACACCATGAATACCACACACACACACACACACCATGAATACCACACCCACCCACACACACACACACCATGAATACCACACCCACCATGAATACCACACCCACCATGAATACCACACACACACACACACACACCATGAATACCACACACACACACACACACACCATGAATACCACACACACCATGAATACCACACACACACACACACACACCATGAATACCACACACCCACACCATGAATACCACACACCCACACACCATGAATACCACACACCCACACACACCATGAATACCACACACACACACACCATGAATACCACACACACCATGAATACCACACACACACCATGAATACCACACCCACCATGAATACCACACACACCCACCATGAATACCACACACACCCACCATGAATACCACACACACCCACCATGAATACCACACCCACCCACCATGAATACCACACACCCACCCACCCACCATGAATACCACACACACACCCACCCACCACCCACCATGAATACCACACACACATACACACACCATGAATACCACACACACACACCATGAAAACCACACACACACACACACCATGAATACCACACACACCATGAATACCACACACACACCCACCCACACACCCACCCACCACCCACCATGAATACCACACACACACACACCATGAATACCACACACACCATGAATACCACACACACACACACACACACACACACACACCATGAATAACACACACACACACACACCATGAATACCACACACACACACACCATGAATACCACACACACACCATGAATACCACACACACACACCATGAATACCACACACACACACACACACCATGAATACCACACACACACACACACACCATGAATACCACACACACACACACCATGAATACCACACACACACACCATGAATACCACACACACACACCATGAATACCACACACACACCATGAATACCACACACACACCATGAATACCACACACACACCATGAATACCACACACACACCATGAATACCACACACACACCATGAATACCACACACACACCATGAATACCACACACACACCATGAATACCACACACACACACACACCATGAATACCACACACACACACACCATGAATACCACACACACACACACACACCATGAATACCACACACACACCACACCATGAATACCACACACACACCATGAATACCACACACACCCAGAACCACACACACACAACACACGACACCATGAATACCACACACACCACACACCATGAATACCACACCACACACACACAACCATGAATACCACACACACACACACACCATGAATACCACACACAACACACACACCATGAATACCACACACACACACACCATGAATACACAACACACACACACCTGATACGACACACACACACACACACACACACCCATGAATACCACACACACACCATGAATACCACACCACACACCATGAATACCACACACACACCATGAATACCACACACACACCATGAATCCCACACACACACCATGAATACCACACACAACACAGGAATACCACACACACACACATACACACACACACACCATGAATACCACACACACACCATGAATACCACACACACACACACACATGAATACCACACACACCATGAATACCACACACACACACACCATGAATACCACATACACACACACACCATGAATACAACACCCACACACCATGAATACAACACACACACACACACACACACCATGAATACCACACACACACACACACCATGAATACCACACACACACACCATGAATACCACATACACACACACACCATGAATACCACACACACACACCATGAATACCACACACACACACCATGAATACCACACACACACACCATGAATACCACACACACACACACACACACACCCACCATGAATACCACACACACACCCACCCACCATGAATACCACACACACACCCACCCACCACCCACCATGAATACCACACACACACCCACCCACCACCCACCATGAATACCACACACACACATACACACACACCATGAATACCACACACACCATGAATACCACACACACCATGAATACCACACACACACACACACCATTAATACCACACACACACCATGAATACCACACACACACCATGAATACCACACACACACACCCACCATGAATACCACACACACACCCACCCACCACCCACCATGAATACCACACACACACACACACACCATGAATACCACACACACACACACCATGAATACCACACACACACACACACCATGAATACCACACACACACACACACACACACGAATACCACACACACACACACACCATGAATACCACACACACACACACACACCATGAATACCACACACACACACACACCATGAATACCACACACACACACACACACACACACGAATACCACACACACACACACCATGAATACCACACACACACACCATGAATACCACACACACACACACACACACCATGAATACCACACACACACACACCATGAATACCACACACACCATGAATACCACACACACCATGAATACCACACACACACACACCATGAATACCACACACACCATGAATAACACACACACCATGAATACCACACACACACACACCATGAATACCACACACACCATGAATACCACACACACACACACACACACACACCATGAATACCACACACACACACACACACACACACACACACACATGAATACCACACACACACACCATGAATACCACACACACACACACCATGAATACCACACACACACACACACACCATGAATACCACACACACACACACACACACCATGAATACCACACACCCACCATGAATACCACACACACACACACCCACCATGAATACCACACACACACACCCCACCATGAATACCACACACCACACACACACACACACACACACACACCCCACCATGAATACCACACACACACACCCACCATGAATACCACACACACCCACCCACCATGAATACCACACACACACACACACCCACCATGAATACCACACACACACCCCCACCATGAATACCACACACACCCACCCCCACCATGAATACCACACACACCCACCATGAATACCACACACACACACCCACCATGAATACCACACACCCACCATGAATACCACACACCCACCATGAATACCACACACCCACCATGAATACCACACACACACACACCCACCATGAATACCACACACCACACACCCACCATGAATACCACACACACACACACCCACCATGAATACCACACACACACACCCACCATGAATACCACACACACACACACACACACCCACCATGAATACCACACACACACACACACACACACACCATGAATACCACACACACACACACACACACACCATGAATACCACACACACACCATGAATACCACACACACACACACACACACCATGAATACCACACACACACACCATGAATACCACACACACACACACACACCATGAATACCACACACCCACCATGAATACCACACACACACACCCACCATGAATACCACACACACCATGAATACCACACACACACACACACACACCACCCCCATGAATACCACACACACACCCACCATGAATACCACACACACACCCACCATGAATACCACACACACACACCCACCATGAATACCACACACACACACCCACCATGAATACCACACACACACACCCACCATGAATACCACACACACACACCCACCATGAATACCACACACACACACCCACCATGAATACCACACACCCACCATGAATACCACACACACACACCCACCATGAATACCACACACCCACCATGAATACCACACACACACACCCCACCATGAATACCACACACCCACCATGAATACCACACACACACACACACACCACCCACCATGAAAACCACACACACACACACACACCCACCATGAAAACCACACACACACACACACACACACCCACCATGAAAACCACACACACACACCCACCATGAAAACCACACACACACACACACACCCACCATGAATACCACACACACACACACACACACACCATGAATACACACACACACACCCCATGAATACCACAAACACACACACACCATGAATACCACACACACACACACACCCCATGAATACCACACACACACACACACCCCATGAATACCACACACACACACACCCCATGAATACCACACACACACACACCACATGAATACCACACACACCCACCATGAATACCACACACCCACCCACCATGAATACCAACACACCCACCATGAATACAACACACCCACCATGAATACCACACACACACCATGAATACCACACACACACACCCCATGAATACCACACACACACCCACCATGAATACCACACACACACCCACCATGAATACCACACACACACCCACCATGAATACCACACACACACCCACCATGAATACCACACACACACCCACCATGAATACCACACACACACCCACCATGAATACAACACACACACCATGAATACCACACACACACACCATGAATACCACACACACACACCATGAATACCACACACACACACACCATGAATACCACACACCACACACCATGAATACCACACACACACACCATGAATACCACACACACACCATGAATACCACACACACACCATGAATACCACACACACACACACACAAACACACACCACACACACACACACCCATGAATACCACACACACACACACACACACACCATGAATACCACACACACACCATGAATACCACACACCATGAATACCACACACACACACACCATGAATACAACACACACACACCATGAATACAACACACACACACACACCATGAACACCACACACCATGAACACACACACCATGAATACCACACACACACACACACCATGAATACCACACACCATGAATACAACAACACACACACCCATGAATACAACACACACACACCATGAATACAACACACACACACCATGAATACAACACACACACCATGAACACACACACACCATGAACACACACACACACACACCATGAATACCACACACACACACACACCATGAACACACACACACACACCCATGAATAACACACACACACACACACCATGAATACCAAACACACACACACCATGAATACCACACACACACACACACACACCATGAATACAACACACACACACACACACACCATGAATACAACACACACACCATGAATACCACACACACACACACACACCATGAATACCACACACACACACACACACACACACACACACCATGAATACCACACACACACACACCATGAATACCACACACACACACACACCATGAATACCACACACACACACACACCATGAATACCACACACACACACACACCATGAATACCACACACACACACACACCACCATGAATACCACACACACACACACACCATGAATACCACACACACACACACACACCATGAAAACACACACACACCATGAATACAACACACACCATGAATACAACACACACATACACACACCATGAATACAACACACACACCATGAATACAACACACACACACACCATGAATACAACACGCACACACACACACACCATGAATACAACACACACACACACACACACCATGAATACAACACACACACCCCATGAATACCACACACACACCCACCCCATGAATACCACACACACACCCACCCCATGAATACCACACACACCATGAATACCACACACACACCCACCATGAATACCACACACACACACACACACACACACCATGAATACCACACACACACACACACACACACACACACCATGAATACCACACACACACACCCATGAATACCACACACACAATGAATACCACACACACACACCATGAATACCACACACCATGAATACCACACACACACACACCATGAATACCACACACCATGAATACCACACACACACACACACACCATGAATACAACACACACACACCATGAATACAACACACACACACACACCATAACACACACACCATGAACACACACACACACACCATGAATACCACACACACACACCATGAATACCACACACACACACCCATGAATACCACACCACCCACACACACACACACCATGAATACCACACACCACACCATGAATACCACACACACACACACACACACCATGAATACCACACACACACACACCATGAATACCACACACACACACACACACCATGAAAACACACACACACCATGAATACAACACACACACACACCATGAATACAACACACACACACCATGAATACAACACACACACACACACCATGAACACACACACACCATGAACACACACACACCATGAATACCACACACACACACACACACACCATGAATACCACACACACACACCATGAATACCACACACACACACACACACACACATGAATACCACACACACACACACCATGAATACCACACACACACCATGAATACCACACACACCATGAATACCACACACACACACACACACACCATGAAACACACACACACACACCATGAATACAACACACACACACACACCATGAACACACACACACCATGACCACACACACACACACACACACCATGAATACCACACACACACACCATGAATACACACACACACACACACACCATGACAACCACACACACCATGAATACGACACACACACACACCATGAATACGACACACACACACACACACACCATGAATACGACACACACACCATGAATACGACACACACACACACACACCATGAATACGACACACACACACACACACCATGAATCGACACACACACACACACACCATGAATACGACACACACACACACACCATGAATACGACACACACACACACACACCATGAATACGACACACACACACACACCATGAATACGACACACACCATGAATACGACACACACACCACACCATGAATACGACACACACACACACCATGAATACGACACACACACACACCATGAATACGACACACACACACACACCATGAATACGACACACACACACACCATGAATACGACACACACACACCATGAATACGACACACACACACACCATGAATACGACACCCACACCATGAATACGACACACACACACACACACCATGAATACGACACACACACCACACACCATGAATACGACACACACACACACACACCATGAATACGACACACACACACACACACCATGAATACGACACACACACACACCCACCATGAATACGACACACACACACACACACCATGAATACGACACACACCATGAATACGACACACACCATGAATACGACACACACACACACCATGAATACGACACACACACACCATGAATACGACACACACACACACACCATGAATACCACACACCCACACACCATGAATACGACACACACACCATGAATACGACACACACCACACACACCATGATACGACACACACCACACACCATGAACGACCACCACACCATGAATACGACACACACACACACACACCATGAATACGACACACACACACCACCATGAATACGACACACACACACCATGAATACGACACACACACACCATGAATACGACACACACACACCATGAATACGACACACACACCATGAATACGACACACACACCATGAATACGACACACACACACCCATGAATACGACACACACACACCATGAATACGACACACACACACCATGAATACGCCACACCACACCATGAATACGACACACACACACCATGAATACACACACACACACACACCATGAATACGACACACACACACACACACCATGAATACGACACACACACACCATGAATACGACACACACACACCATGAATACGACCACACACACACACACACCATGAATACGACACACACACACACACACACCATGAATACGACACACACACACACACACACCATGAATACGACACACACACACACACACCATGAATACGACACACACACACACACACACCATGAATACGACACACACACACACACACACCCATGAATACAACACACACACACCATGAATACGACACACACACACCATGAATACGACACACACACACCATGAATACGACACACACACACACACACACACCATGAATACGACACACACACACCATGAATACGACACACACACACCATGAATACGACACACACACACACCATGAATACGACACACACACACCATGAATACGACACACACACACACACACACCATGAATACGACACACACACCACCATGAATACGCACCACACACACACCATGAATACGACACACACACACACACCATGAATACGACACACACACACACCATGAATACGACACACACACACACCATGAATACGCACACACACACACACCATGAATACGACACACACACACACACCACACCATGAATACGACACACACACACCATGAATACGACACACACACACACACACACACACCATGAATACGACACACACACACACACACACCATGAATACGACACACACACACACACACACCATGAATACGACACACACACACACACCCATGAATACGACACACACACCATGAATACGACACACACACACCATGAATACGACACACACACACCACACACCATGAATACACACACACACACCATGAATACGACACACACACACCATGAATACGACACACACACACACCATGAATACGACACACACACACACATGAATACGACACACACACACACCCACCCATGAATACAACACACACACCACACACCATGAATACGACACACACAACACACAACCATGAATACGACACACACACACCATGAATACGACACACACACACCATGAATACGACACACACACACACCATGAATACGACACACACACACACCATGAATACGACACACACACACACCATGAATACGACACACACACACACACACCATGAATACGACACACACACACCATGAATACCACACACACACACCCATGATACGACACACCACACACACACCATGAATACGACACACACACACACACCATGAATACGACACACACACACACACACCATGAATACGACACACACACACCACACCATGAATACGACACACACACACACACCCATGAATACGACACACACACACCCACACACCATGAATACGACACACACACACACCACACCCTGAATACGACACACACACACACACACACACCATGAATACGACACACACACACACACACACACCATGAATACGACACACACACACACACACACCATGAATACGACACACACACCATGAATACGACACACACACCATGAATACGACACACACACCCATGAATACGACACCACCACACCATGAATCGACACACACACACACACACACCATGAATACGACACACACACACACATGAATACGACACACACACACCTGAATACGACACACACACACACCATGAATACGACACCCACACACCATGAATACGACACACACACACCATGAATACGACACACACACACCATGAATACCACACACACCACACCCACCATGAATACGACACCCACACACACACACACCATGAATACACACACCCACACCACACACCATGAATACGACACACACACACACACACACCATGAATACGACACACACACACACACACACACCATGAATACGACACACACACACACCATGAATACGACACACACACACACCATGAATACGACACACACACACACCATGAATACGACCACACACACCCATGAATACGACACACACACACCATGAATACGACACACACACACCATGAATACGACACACACACACACACCATGAATACGACACACACACACACACACACACCATGAATACGACACACACACACACACACCATGAATACGACACACACACACACACACCATGAATCACACACACACACACACACACCATGAATACCACACACACACCACACACCATGAATCGCACACACACACACACCATGAATACGACACACACAACACACACACCATGATATACGACACACCCACACACCACCATGAATACGACCACACACACACCATGAATAACACACACACACACCATGAATACGACACACACACACCATGAATACGACACACACCACACCATGAATACGACACACACACACACCATGAATACGACACACACACACACCATGAATACGACACACACACACCATGAATACGACACACACACACACCATGAATACGACACACACACACACCATGAATACGACACACACACACACACCATGAATACGACACACACACACACACCATGAATACAACACACACACACACCATGAATACAACACACACACACACACACACACACACACACCATGAATACAACACACACACACACACACACATGAATACAACACACACACCACACACACACCAGATACAACACACACACACACACACACACCATGAATACAACACACACCACACCATGAATACACACACACACACCTTATACAACACACACACACACCCATACAACCACACACACACCATGAATACAACACACACACACACACCATGAATACAACACACACACACACCATGAATACCACACACACACCATGAATACGACACACACACACACACCACGAATACGACACACACACACACACACACCAACACACACACACACACACCATGAATCGACACACACACACACCATGAATACGACACACACACACACCATGAATACGACACACACACACCATGAATACGACACACACACACCATGAATACGACACACACACACACACACACCATGAATACGACACACACACACACACCCCATGAATACACACACACACACACCATGAATACAAACACACACACACACACACACAACACACACCATGAATAAACACACACACACACACACCATGAATACAACACACACACACCACACACACACCATGAATAACACACACACACACACACCATGAATAACACACACACACACCATGAATACAACACACACACACCATGAATACAACACACACACACCATGAATACAACACACACACACCATGAATACAACACACACACACACCATGAATACAACACACACACACCATGAATACACACACACACACACCATGAATACGACACACCACACACACACACCATGAATACACCCACACACACACACACACCATGAATAAACACACCACACACACACACCATGAATACGACACACACACACCATGAATACGACACACCACACACACACCATGAATACGACACACACACACACACACACCATGAATACGACACACACACACACACACCATGAATACGACACACCACACACACACACCATGAATACGACACACCCACACACACCATGAATACGACACACACACACACCATGAATACGACACACACACACACACCATGAATACGACACACACACACACACCATGAATACGACACACACACACACACCATGAATACGACACACACACCACACCATGAATACGACACACACACACACCATGAATACGACCACACACACACCATGAATACCACACACACACCCCACACCATGAATACGACACAACACACACACACACACTGAATACGACACACCACACACACACCATGAATACGACACACACACACACACACACACACACACCATGAATACGACACACCACCCACACACACACACACACCCACATGAATACAACACACACCACACACACACCACCATGAATACAACACACCAACACACACACACCACACACCATGAATACACACACACACACACACACACACACCATGAATACAACACACCACACAACCACACACCCATGATACAACCCACAACCAACCCACACACACCCATGAATACAACACACACACACCATGATACAACACACCCCCCACACACACACACCATGAACACACACACACACACACACACACACCATGAATACCACACACCATGAATACAACACACACACACCATGAATACAACACACACCCACACACCATGAATACAACCACACACACACCATGATACAACACCCACACACCACCATGATACACACACACACACACCATGATACAAACACACCACACCACCATGAATACACACCACACACACACACACACCATGAATACAACACACACACACCCAGAATACAACACACACACACCCATGAATACAACACACACACACACACACCATGAATACAACACACACACACCATGAATACACACACCACACCATGAATACTACCACCACACCAAACCTGATACCGACACCACACACACCATGAATACGACACACCACACACCATGAATACGACACACACACCACACACCATGATACACCCACACACACACACACCATGATACGACACACACCCATGAATACGACACCACACACACCATGAATACGACACACACACACACCATGAATACGACACACACACACACACACACAATGAATACGACACACACACACACACACCATGAATACGACACACACACACCATGAATACGACACACACACACCATGAATACGACACACACACACCATGAATACGACACACACACACCCTGAATACGACACACACACCATGAATACGACACACACACACACACACCATGAATACCACACACCACACACACCACACACCCATGAATACACACACACACACACACACCACCATGATACGACACACACACACACCACACACATGAATACGACACACACACACACACACACACCATGATACGACACACCACCCATGAATACGACACACACACACACACACCATGAATACGACACACACACACCCATGAATACGACACACACACACACACACACACACACCATGAATACGACACACACACACACCATGAATACGACACACACACACACACACCCATGAATACGACACACACACACACACACACCATGAAACCACACACACACCATGAATACGACACACACACACCATGAATACCACACACACACCATGAATACGACACCCACACACCATGAATACACACACACACACACACACACCATGAATACGACACACACACACACACACAACCATGATACTACACACACACACACACACCATGAATACGACACACACACACACACACACACCATGAATACGACCCACACACACCATGAATACGACACACACACACCATGAATACACACACACACCATGAATACGACACACACACACCATGAATACACACACACACACATGAATACGACACAACCACACACACCATGAATACGACACACACACACACCATGAATACGACACACCACACACACATGAATACGACACACACACACCACCATGAATACGACACACACACACCATGAATACACACACCACACACCCCATGAATACGACACACACACACCCTGAAAACCACACACCACACCATGAATACGACACACACACACCATGAATACGACACACACACACCATGAATACGACACACACACACACCATGAATACGACACACACACACCATGAATACGACACACACACACACACCATGAATACGACACACACACACACACACCATGAATACGACACACACACACACACACCATGAATACGACACACACACACACCATGAACACACACACACACACCATGAAACGACACACACACACCATGAATACGCACACCACCATGAATACGACACACACACACCATGAATACGACACACACCACACACACACACCATGAATACGACACACACACACCATGAATACGACACACACACACATGAATACGACACACACACCCATGAATACGACACACACACACCATGAATACGACACACACACACCACACACCACCATGAATACGACACACACACACACATGAATACGACACACACACACCATGAATACGACACACACACACCATGAAGACGACACACACACAGGACAAATATACACACACACACACCATGAATACAACACCACACACACACAACCATGAATACGACACACACACACACCACCATGAATACACCCACACACACACACCCCATGATACGCACACACACCATGAATCGACACACACACACATGAATACGACACACACACCATGAATACGACACACACACCATGAATACGACACACACACCATGAATACGACACACACACCATGAATACGACACACACACCATGAATACGACACACACACACACCATGATACACACACACACCATGAATACGACACACACACCATGAATACACACACACCATGAATACGACACACACACCATGAATACACACACACACCATGAATCGACACACACCCATGAATACGACACACCACCATGAATCGACACACACACCATGAATACGACACACACCATGAATACGACACACACCCCATGAATCGACACACACCATGAATACGACAACACACCATGAATACGCACACCACACCATGAATACGACACACACAACACCATGAATACGACACACACACACCATGAATACGACACACACACACCCATGAATACGACACACACACACCCTGAATAAGACACACACCACACCACACCCATGATAATACGACCACACACACACACACCATGAATACGACACACACACACACACACCATGTAACGCACACCACACCACACCATGATACGACACACACACACACACACATGTATACAACACACACACCATGAATACAACACACACACACCCATGAATACAACACACACCACACACACCTGAATCAACACACACACACACACCATGAATACAACACACACACACACACACCATGAATCACACACACACACACCACCATGAATCAACACACACACACACACCATGAATCAACACACACACACACACCATGAATACAACACACACACACACACACCATGAATACAACACACACACACACACCATGAATACAACACACACACACACACACCATGAATACAACACACACACACACACACCATGAATACAACACACACACCACACACCATGAATACAACACACACACACCCACCATGAATACCACACACACACACCACCATGAATACAACCACACACACACCACCATGAATACACACAACACCACACACACCATGAATACAACACACACACACAACCACCATGAATACAACACACACACACACACACCATGAATCCAACACACACACACACACCATGAATACACACACACACAACACACCATGAATCAACACACACACCATGAATACAACCACACACACACACCCATGAATACAACACACACACAACACACACCATGAATACACACACACACACACACACAATACAACACACACACACACACCATGAATAACACACACACACCACACACCATGAATACAACACACACACACACACACCATGAATACAACACACACACACACACACCATGAATACACACACACACACACACACACCATGAATACAACACACACACACACACACCATGAATACAACACACACACACACACCATGAATACACACACACACCACACACCATGAATACAACACCACACACACCATGAATCAACACACACACCCACACACCATGAATCAAACACACACACACACACCATGAATACAACACACACACACACACCATGAATACAACACACACACACACACACCATGAATACACACACACACACACCATGAATACAACACACACACACACACCATGAACACACACACCATGAATACACACACACACACACCCCATGAATACAACACACACACACACACCCACAATACAACACACACACACACACACCATGAATACAACCACACACACACACACCATGAATACAACCACACACACACACACCATGAATACAACACACACACACACACACCATGAATACAACACACACACACACACACACCATGAATACAACACACACACACACACACCATGAATACAACACACACACACACACACACCATGAATACAACACACACACACACACACACCATGAATACAACACACACACACACCATGAATACAACACACACACACACCATGAATACAACACACACACACACCATGAATACAACACACACACACACACACACACACCATGAATACAACACACACACACACCATGATACTACACACACCACACACCATGAAACAACCACCACACACATGAATACAAACACACACACACCCCATGATACAACACACACACACACCATGAATACAACACACACACACACCATGAATACAACACACCCACACACCATGAATACAACACACACACAATGAATACCACACACACGGGATGTGACAATGGACAAATAAATGTACTTACAACAAACAAAAAAATCAGCTTTCCATTAAATGATAGAACGAGAACAAAAATAAATAAATTCACAATGCAGAACATGGTCCTATTAAGTCTGACCACTAGAGGGCACGACGTTCTATCCACCAGGTAAGACTGACACTTGGCCCTTTATGGAGTGGCCTCTTGCTGAGGTGCTCCATAGTGATCACGAGGCTGTAGGTGTTTCTGACAACGAGCATTAAGAAGGTGCTCATCTACCTCCCAACTGACGCTTATCAATATTCCAAAATTATCTTTCCATTGGCGAGCATTGTCGACCTGGGAACACGGGGGCCGGACACAACGCACCGGGAAACACGGGGGCCGACGCACCGGGAAACACGGGGCCGGACAACGCACCGGGAACACGGGGCCGGACACACCGGGAAACACGGGGGCCGACGCCACAGGAAACACGGGGGGTGGGGGGGGACGCAGACTGATAGACAGGGAGATGGTTGGAAGAAATAAGGACATTTCTCTACATATTGCTCGCCGGTGATTTAGCTTGTAGGCCTGCCTGCTGCTAGCTAGCATCCAGTTCCCCGACATTAATTGCCCGCTAAGCCCGGGGCCAGTAAAAACATCTCGTGGCCAGTATACTTTAACACTTTTGGCATTCCAGTTCAACATTTACCTGCGAAGTCTACCATTGAAGACTACACACGGAAATGTCATGCTATTAGCAATTGGGCATATGATTGGCCATTCAAGCATGACCACACTCCCGAGACTCAACTTTGAGCAGTACATAAGGCGATGCCTTAAGCACATGCAAGCTGTCCGAAGGAAAAATAATCAATCTACTGGCTGAAAACTTCAATAGTGAACATACTAGCAACTGCTGGTTACTGTTGATAGTCTGCAAAAAGACACCTAGCATTCAAGTTGGCTAGGGCAGTCTGACAAAAAAAAAAAGCTCTTCATTCAACCAATCAATTGGACAAAGTTCTTAAAAGTGTATTTTTCCATAGACACACTGTTTGAAATTTTAAAAAATAAATATATATATATATATATATATATATATAATATATATATATATAATATTACACATACATCTGAAGTTTGCATACACATTAGCTAAATACCTGTGTGTGTGTGTGTGTGTGTCAAGAGTTGGACACCTACTCATTCAAGGGTTTTTCTTTATTTTACTATATTGTAGAATAGCGAAGACATCAAAACGATGAAATAACACATATGGAATCATGTAGTAACCAAAAAAAAGTGTTACACAAAATCGAATATGAGATTCTTCAAATAGCCACACTTTGCCTTGATGACAGCTTTGCACACTCTTGGCATTCTCTCAACATGCATCACTCCTGGAACGCTTTTCCAACTATCTGAGGAGTTCCAACATATGCTGAGCACTTGTTGGCTGCTTTTTCCGTCACTCTGCGGTCCAACTCATCCCTAAACCTCTCAATTTGGTTGAGTCAGGGGATTGTGGAGGCCAGGTCATCTGATGCAGCACTCCACTCTCCTTTGATAAATTAGCCCTTACCAAAGCCTGGAGGTGTGTTGGGTCATTGTCCTTTGAAAAACAAATGATAGTCCCACTAAGTCCAAACCAGATGGGATGGGCGTATCGCTGCAGAATGCTGTGGTAGCAATTCTGGTTGAGTATGCCTTGATTCTAAAATAAATCCCTGACAGTGACACCAGCAAAGCACCCCCACACCATAACACCTCTTCCTCCAGTCTTTACGGTGGGAAATACACCTGCGGAGATCGCTCCCGTTCACCCACACTGCGCCTGACAAAAACATGGCGGTTGGAACCAAATATCTCAAATTTGGACTCAAGACCAAATGACAAATTTGCACCGGTCTAATGTCCATTGGTCGTGTTTCTGGCCCAAGCAAGTCTCTTCTTATTGGTGTCCTTTAGTAGTGGTTTATTTGCAGCAATTTGACCATGAAGGCCCTGATTCACAGTCTCCTCTGAACAGTTGCTGTTGAGATGTGTCTGTTACTTGAACTCTGAAGCATTTATTTGGCTGCAATTTCTGAGGCTGGTAACTCTAATGAACTTATCCTCTGCAGCAGAGGTAACTCTGTGTCTTCCTTTCCTGTGGCGGTCCTCATGAGAGCCAGTTTCATCATAGTGCTTGAATGGTTTTTGCGACTGCACTTGAAAAAACTTTCAAAGTTCTTGAAATGTTCCATATTGACTGACCTTCATGTCTTAAAGTAATGATGGACTGTTCGTTTCTCTTTGCTTAGTTGAGCTGTTCTTGCTATAATATGGGACTTGGTCCTTTTACCAAATAGGGCTATCTTCTGATACCCCCCTACCTTGTCACAACAACTGATTGGCTCAAACAAATTAAGGAAAGAAAGAAACTACAAATTAACTTAACAATGCACACCTGTTATTGAAATGCATTCCAGGTGACTACCTCGTGAAGCTGATTGACAGAATGCCAAGAGTGTACAAGCTGTCATCAAGGCAAAGGGTGGCTATTGGAAGAATCTCAAATATGAAATATATTTTTGATTTGTTTAGCACTTTTTGGTTACTACATGATTCCATGTGTGTTATTTCACAGTTGGTCTTCACTATTATTCTACAATGTAGACAACAGTAAAAACTAAAGAAAAAACCCTTGAATGAGTAGGTGTTCTAAAACTTTGGATCGGTAGTGTACTGTCAGCTTTTGTTGCTGGCATACTCATGCCTAAATTTGCTAATCTTGCCAATTGAAAAATAATTGAAGTAATTTGACAATATCAGAGGGTTTGTGATGAATCTGACTAATTAATGGAGCCGAGTTTGCCTTTTTGCCTAAACTTTCATTTAAGGTGCTCCAAGCTTTTTTACTATTCATTCTTTATCCCTGTTTCGCAGTTTCTTCTTTTTATCAGTTCAGTCACATGATTTCTCAATTTTGCAAGTATGTTCGCCAATCTGTTGTGCAGCCAGACTTATTTTGCCATTTCTTTTGCCACGTCCCTGTCAACCATACAGTGTGTGTGTGTGTACTCACTCTCCATATGCCCTTCTCCCAGCGTCTGGATCAGGTCCCAGTCCTGCACAAAAGGTACCGCCATGCTGCATGTGCGCACACAAGTTAGAAAGTATGTTAGGTAGCAAGTCATGAGCTGTGTTCGAATACCCACACTAACATACAGTATACATAACATTTAAGTCATTTAGCAGACGCTCTTATCCAGATGCGACTTACAAATCGGTGCATTCACCTTATGATATCCATACTACTAGTTCATTTGTTTACTGTATCTGAACCGGTATCCTTTCAGTTGAGAGTACAGCCCTTCATCTGTCTACCGGAAGATGAATCCTAACCCTATGCAACCTATTGCTAGCAAAACAAATTACTAGTTTAGACGTTATACGATTTTGGGTTGTGTTCGTAAATTCAATGTGGAGGGTCAGAGTGCGCTCTGTTCCGTTCGTAATTCAGAGAGTTGTCAGATTGAATTTACGAACTGAACAATCTTGACAACGCTCTGAATTTACGAACGGAACAGAGCGTTGTCAGATTGTTCCGTTTGTAATTCAGTACGCACACTACGCACACTGGACGCTCTGGCCGATGAGTAGGTAGTTGACTTCACAACGGCAGTCAAGCACCCAGCTAACTGGCTAACGTTGGCTAGCTACTTCCAGACACACATGAGAGAACAGCTCACTGACCATTTACCTCTCCCCAGCAGAGGCTGATTAGGCTGTTTTCATGTTATCCAGAGCGTGGGGACTAACTGTGCTGCTGGCAACAATTGAATTACGCGACATTTACTGGCACTGGTTATATTCAACGGGTGTTGAGCGTTTGGAAATTCATCAGTTATTCTGCGCTCTCTGGTACACTCAGACGAGAGTGAATTAACAATGTCCACCACTTACCTGAATAATCAAATCAATAAAATGTAGGTAGGTGGATAGCACATCGTTAATATACTGGCTAAGTTCGATTTAATAGTAGCCAACTAACGTTAGTTAGGTAGTTAGCTTACATATATTAACGGTACCATACTGCTGTAATGATATGCGGTTCATAAGGTACCATAACTAACAACATTGTACAGCCAACATAACCTGTAACTTATAAGCACAAGCAATTCTCTACACTCACAATAACATCTGCTAACCATGTGTATGTGACCAATACAATTTCATTGATTTAAAAAAAATCATTACTTTATTACATGGCTCAACATTTCTTTACATTTGTCTAACTGGTTAATTGCATTATGGGCTCTAACAGTGCAAGAAATAGTGTCCCACTGTTGGTATACTTCGTATCTTGGCGAATAATGAGTACGACATTCAGGGACGTTTGTCATACTGACCTGTCCATACTATGACCAATAGGTATAACTGAATTAACGTCCCATAGTACGGTTAGTATGAGTATTCAAACACCGCTCTGAGCTTCTCTGTACCGATCCACCCCAAACCCGTGACTGTAAATCATCTGTTCCAGCTGCCTTTAACTCAAAGGCAGTTAGCTAAACCAAGCAACCAACAACCAATGCTAACGCTACTGGCTAGCTGGTTTGCCCAAACCTGCGCCAACGTCACTAGCTGCATAGCCAACTAGTCCCCAAAACAACACTAACATGACTAACTACAATAGGGAGCAATATCATTCTCAATTTAGTTAGCTATATGACAGGTAACGTTATACGGTGACCAGAATCTGTGTGCAGAGGGAGAGGTGTGTACTCAGTCATTCACCCTCTGTGCAGAGAGGAGAGGAGAGGTTGTACTCAGGCCATTCACCCTCTGTGCAGAGAGGAGAGGAGAGGTTGTACTCAGCCATTCACGCCTCTGTGCAGAGAGGAGAGGTTGTACTCAGCCATTCACCTGTGGAGAGGAGAGGTTGTACTCAGCCATTCACCCTCTGTGCGGAGAGGAGAGGTTGTACTCAGTCATTCACCCTCTGTGCAGATTCTGGTTCAGTTATTAGAGCAGCTTAAATTTACTGTTGCTGCGTTTACATCCTAGTCGGAACTAGGAAACTCGGAAATGTCCGACTTGCTTAACTGGTTTCAACGTGTATAACTACAACCAATTAGCAAGTAGGAAATTACTGAGTTTCTAGTTCAGATGAGTACGTAAACCGGAATAAGTCATTATATCTAACCGACGTATTAAACTATACAATATCGCAATAATTGTAATTCATGTCAGTTAGCCTAAAATACGCGTTGCCAAACATGCTAGCTAGCTAGTCAAGTTACTAACCAAACCACGTTGTGCTAAACCTTACTGACGTTGGCTTTGATAGCTCTCCCAATTCCTGTCAAGCAAACTGTCTGGGTTGGCCACATGACCGTGTGTTGTTTACCTTGAGTCTTTCAGCAGTCCTGGTTCCTTTATCAGCGTTTATATATATATTATATCAAATCTTGAAAGCGACTCCAACGCAGCTGCACAACAAATTTGGCGCGCTACATGGGACTTCCGTTCCGGTGGTATTTACTACAGCGTCACTTCCGGTAAACGGTATGTTTACGGAAGTAAAAGAGAGAAGGCAGAGTTACAATCACAGAGTTATACCATAGACATACACCTCCAAAGACAGTACGTATGAAGATGGGCTAAAACTAAAACTGCTTCTCCATAGAAGTCCCCGATCATCAATCGTTTAGGCGCTGTCATGTCGAATGTAGCTAGCTAAGACGTCATCGGGTTCTAACGCTTTTCCTCACGCCGAACTGCGCATGTGCAAGTCTCAAATCTTCTTCTTCCATAAGGTTTAAAGGCGTTTAGCATCCAATAAATATTGCATTACCCGCCACCTACTAGACTGGAGTATAACTCCCTTATTCTTTGCTTTAAATAATTATTATAATAATGAATAAATAAATAAACAAACAAACACCCTACCACTAAAAACCCACCACACTACTCCACTATTTAAATCTATTTGGTCCTGGGGCGGCAGGTAGCCTAGTGGTTAGAGAGTTGGGTTGCTGGATCGAATCCCCTAGATGATAAGGTAAAATATGTCGTTCTGCCCTTGAACAAGGCAGTTAACCCACTGTTTCCCCGGTAGGCTGTCATTGTAAATAAGAATTTATTCTTAACTGACTTGCCTAGTTAAATAAAGGTTGAATAAAGAAAACTCAGGCCTGAAAGGATGGGGGAACTCCCTGCAAATCTTCTGATGTCAAGTCTCGCACACCCAAATACCTCTCTGCAGCTGCGACCACCCCCTCAATTTTCTGTGACTTACATTCCATCCCTGCAGTACAGTTGATAACAAATTATATTTATACAAAAATCCAGTCTTACTGAAACATATATCACAGTCACCCAAGTCATAGACTGTTCTTTCTGCTACAGCACGGCAAACCGTACCAGAGCGCCAAGTCTAGGTCCAAAAGGCTCCTTATAAGCTTCTACCCCAAAGCCTGCTGAACAATTTTTCAAATGGGCACCCGGACTATTTACATCGATCCCCCCCCCCCCCCCCCCCTTTGTTTTTAAACGGCTGCTACTCGCTTTTGATTATCTACGCATAGTCACTTTACCCCTTCCTACATGTACAAATTACCTCGACTAACCTGTACCCCCGCATACTGACTCGGTACCGGTCCCCCCTGTATATAGCCTTATTACCTGGACTAACCTGTACCCCCGCATTCTGACTCGGTACTGGTACCCCCTGTATATAGCCTCATTACCTGGACTAACCTGTACCCCCGCATACTGACTCGTACCGGTACCCCCTGTATATAGCCTCATTACCTGGACTAACCTGTACCCCCGCATACTGACTCGGTACCGGTACCCCCTGTATATAGCCTCGTTATTGTCATTTTATTACTTTTATTTAATGTTTTACTTTAGTTTATTTCAGAGATAGCCTGCAGGTCTGTGCCCAAACAATTCGAGCTTCTACTTTTAAAAATCCATCTCTCCAGAAATAAGCCTCTCACTGTTGCAGCCTGTTACAGACCCCCCTCAGGTCCCAGCTGTTACAGACCCCCCTCAGCTCCCAGCTGTTATAGACCCCCTCAGCTCCCACCTGTTATAGACCCCCTCAGGTCCCAGCTGTTATAGACCCCCTCAGGTTCCAGCTGTTATAGACCCCCCTCAGGTCCCAGCTGTTACAGACCCCCCTCAGCTCCCAGCTGTTATAGACCCCCCAGGTCCCAGCTGTTATAGACCCCCCTCAGCTCCCAGCTGTTATAGACCCCCCTCAGCTCCCAGCTGTTATAGACCCCCCCAGCTCCCAGCTGTTATAGACCCCCCTCAGCTCCCAGCTGTTATAGACCCCCCTCAGGTCCCAGCTGTTATAGACCCCCCTCAGGTCCCAGCTGTTATAGACCCCCCCTCAGGTCCCAGCTGTTACAGACCCCCTCAGGTCCCAGCTGTTACAGACCCCCCTCAGTCCCAGCTGTTATAGACCCCCTCAGCTCCCAGCTGTTATAGACCCCCCTCAGGTCCCAGCTGTTAA